>NW_016823572.1:242479-286565 GCF_001698545.2 Rhinopithecus bieti
GGCTGGAGTGCAGTGGCCGGATCTCAGCTCACTGCAAGCTCCGCCTCCCGGGTTTACGCCATTCTCCTGCCTCAGCCTCCCGAGTAGCTGGGACTACAGGCGCCCGCCACCTCGCCCGGCTACTTTTTTGTATTTTTTAGTAGAGACGGGGTTTCACCATGTTAGCCAGGATGGTCTCGATCTCCTGACCTCGTGATCCGCCCGTCTTGGCCTCCCAAAGTGCTGGGATTACAGGCGTGAGCCACCGCGCCCAGCCGGAAATTTGCTTCTGATTCTTCGAAATGTTGCAGCCTATTAGGTGACACTCTCAGTTGCTGCATTTGGGTACCAGGGTGTGGGTGGAGGAGGATTTTACGGCACCAAACGTCCTGGAGATTGGCAACGATTTTAGCAACAAACTGCATGGTGCTCGGCTGGTGCCGGATTTATTCTAATGGGTTTTTCTTTTTTGAGATGGAGTCTCTCTCTTGTTGCCCAGGCTGGAGTGCTGTAGTGCAATCTCGGCTCACTGCAACCTCTGCCTCCCAGGTTCAAGCATTTCTCCTGCCTCCCAAGTAGCTGGGATTACAGGTGCCCGCCACCACGCCCGGCTAATTTTCTGTATTTTTAGTTGAGAAATGGTTTCGCCATGTTGGCCAGGCTGGTCTCGAACTCCTGACCTCAGGCGATCTGCCCACCTTGGCCTTCCAAAGTGCTGGGATTACAGGCATAAGCCACTGCACCTGGCCCGGGTTTTTCTTTTTTTTTTAATTTGAGACAGCGTCTGGCTCTGTCACTCAGGCTGGAGTACAGTGGCGTGATCTCAGCTCACCGCAGTCTCCAACCCCTGGGCTCAAGTGATCCCCCAACCTCAGCCTCCCTTGTCGCTGGGACCACAGGCATGCACCCACCACATCTGGCTAATTTTAAAATTTGTACTATTTTTTGTAGAGATGGGGTCTTGCTATGTTGCTCAGGCTGGTCTCAAATTCGTGGGCTCAAGTGATCCTCTGGCCTTGGCCTCCCAAGGTGCTGGGATTACAGGCGTGAACCACCATGCCCTGCTGTTTAGGCCACACTTGCAAGAAGAGAAAACAGCCTTCAAGGGACCCCATGCAGCATCCCCGTCTTACCTTCTGGTCCTTGGTGACAGCCCAGACCACGTTGACTCCCACCGAGACGTGCATGACCCCGTTTTCAGATCCAGGAGGCTCCACAACGGACCAGGAACTTCCTACCGGGCCCCCAGGAAACCCCCAGTGGTCCCCATCAGCCTGGACAGCTGGGGAGCAAGTGACCCTCACCCTTCTCCCCCGTACAGGGTGTGCGGGCGGGAGGGCCGGGCTGCCCACCTTTGGGATTGCTCCTGTTGATTCCTTCCCGGACCAGGGCCTGCCCCTCCCAGAGTGTGGCCCACAGGAGGTCGTGGGGCCCACAGCTGATCTGGACCACCTCCCCGGGGGTGTCCAGCAGGGACCAGGAGGACCCTTCGGGGTTGGAGTGGCTGACGTCCTCTCTGTACCATACCTGGGAGGCAAGACAGGGACATGGCACCTGCATCAACTCATTCCCACCAGCCAAGCACGGGGGTCTCGGCGTGGTGGGGGGTGGGACTCATGTCTCCTGACCGTCCAAATCTCACTCCCTGCCCCCTACCCCTGCCAAAAAATGCAAACCCTGGATTCTGGCGGTCCTGGGGGATACACTTGTTCCATTCATCTGCTGGGGTGACGCCCCAACCCCGCCCACTCATGGACACCCACCCACCACCTGACTCCAGTGTCAGGCACGGGGGTCTCCGGCCACCCCGGCCAGTCCGTGTGTCCCACGCCCCCTTGTGGCGATGTGCTCTCACGACACCCAGCTCTAGGGGAGGCCGAGGTCCCGATGGATAAATGGGAAAACCTCCAACCCCCATTCATAAAACTGTCTAAGATGTCAGTTCTTTCTTCCTTCACTGAATGGTTAAGACTGGGAGCAACGGGCTCAGAGCATCCGAACTGTTTGGCTCATTTTACCTGGGGGAGACTGCATGTCACTTCGTGATCCAGAAAGGGCAAGTGACCCTCCCCATCGGGCTGTCTTCAGACTGGGGACCCCAGCCTCCCAATCCTGCCACCATCCCCCTACAGCGGGCCCTGCAGCACCAGGCCTGGGAGCCTCCCTTCTGCAAGCAGGTGGCTTCAGGGCCCCTCTGTCTCCCCAGCGTCTACAGAAGCCCAGGTCCTGGTGCCGCCTCTCATGGACCACAGGTGTGGTGCAGGCAGCACCGGCTCACGGCCGACATTCCGGGAAACAAACGCTGCTCTGCGGCCCCTGTTCTCCCCTCTCTCTCTTTGCGCCCAGGTGGGCATGGCCCCCCGAAAGGGGCTCAGTCCCGGGCCAGCTCCCTCAGTCTGCCTGGCCCCATACCACCGCCCTTCAGCAGGGCTGAGGAAGCAACTGTGTTCGCCTTTGACCAGGCCAACGTGGCCGCAGAGGGGGGCTGTGACAAAACCCACAACTTTTTTTTTTTTTTTTTTGAGACAGAGTCTCGCTCTGTCGCCCAGGCTGGAGTGCAGTGGCCAGATCTCAGCTCACTGCAAGCTCCGCCTCCCGGGTTTATGCCATTCTCCTGCCTCAGCCTCCCGAGTAGCTGGGACTATAGGCGCCCGCCACCTCGCCCGGCTAGTTTTTTTTTTTTTTCGGTATTTTAGTAGAGACGGGGTTTCACTGTGTTAGCCAGGATGGTCTCGATCTCCTGACCTCGTGATCCGCCCATCTCGGCCTCCCAAAGTGCTGGGATTATAGGCTTGAGCCACCGCGCCCGGCCCAAAACCCATAACTTTTGATAACTGCTAAGCCCATTGAGGAGCTGTGGTCAGTGCATGGTGAGAGCGACTGAAGAATCCTGATGAGCGACAGAAAGCTGTGATTCGAGTGTCAGCGCCGTCAGCTCAGGACCCTTGGGGCCTTTGCTGCCCTCGGGGGCTGCTTCGATTCCTCTGCTTAGTTCACAAACTCCCTAAGACAGGATTGTCTCTCTCGAAAGAGCCACAGATCCACCACCCACCTACCCACCCACGTACCCACCCATCCATCCATTCATCTGCACACTCACCCATCCGTCCATCTGCACACACCTTCCATCCATCCACACATATACCCACCTATCCATCTACCCATACACCCACCCACCCACCCATCTACACACCCAACCACACACCCACCCATCCATCCACAGACCTACCCACCCACCTATTCATCCGCACACCCACCCACACACCCATCCATCCATCCGTCTGCACACACACCCACCCACCCATCCATCCACACACCCACCCATCCATCCACACACCCACCCACCCATCCATCTACCCACTCACTCACCCATCCATCTACACACCCAACCACACACCCACCCATCCATCCACACACCCACTCACCCACCTATCCATCCGCAACCCACCCACACACCCATCCATCCATCCGTCTACATACCCACCCACCCATCCATCCATCCACACACCCACCCACTCACTCACCCATCCCTCCATCCACCTACCCACTCATCCATCCATCCATCCATCCACCTACCCACTCATCCATCCATACATCCACCCACACACCCACCCACCCATCCATCCACCTGCACACCCACCCACCCATCCATCTACCTGCACACCCACCCACCCATCCATCCATCCACACACCCACCCACCCATCCATCCATCCATCCATCCGCACACCCACCCACCCATCCATCCATCCATCCATCCGCACACCCACCCACCCATCCATCCATCCACACACACACCCACCCATCCACACACCCACCCACCTATCCATCCACACACACACTCATCCACCCATCCATCCACACACCCACCTATCCATCCATCTGTCCACACACCACCCATCCATCCACTGGCACACCTTCTGTCACCCCACTCCTACCCCCACACTATTCCTGAAGACTGGGAGGCACCAGCAGGGAGCTGGCAGGGGGCTCAGAATCTGTCTTGAGGAGGCCACATTGGTGTGCCTGAGCCGAGGCTGGGCACTGATCAGCACGCAGGGGGCTCGGAGGAGAGAAAGGCCAGAAGCAGGCATGGGGTCGGGGAGCCAGGGCTCCTGGGAGGAGCAAGACCCAGGGGATGCACAGGACAGGACCCACGGAGGGGGGCTCGTGGGGAACTGGGGCAGGGAGAGGGGTTGGCCTTACCTTGCCCTGCAGAGACACAGCCCACACTGACAGGTGGCCCACGGGCTCCTCCGTGATCTCCCAGCCCCCTACAGAGAGGTCGTTGAAGGGGTCGGGCAGCTCCTTGGGGTCGTCCTTTGAGGGGATCTGAAGCAAGGAGGTGAGAAGCAGTCAGCGCCTGGGCGTGCACCCACCTCCCGCCTGCCTGCCATCCGGATGTCCGCTCTCCAGCCCAGCCTGCAGCTGCCTGAATTCACAGGGAAGGCAGCATCAGGACTGTCGGGACCCCTGCTTCGTCCTCCCTCTGTCAGCCAAGTGGTCACCGCTGCCTCCATGTGGAAGGCAGATGCGCTGCAGGGTCTCCGCTCTGGGCTTTCCAGTGACCCGTAAGAACGGGGCTGATAACAGAAGATGGCCCTGCCAGTGTAAGTCTTCAAAAGTCATTGGCCCTCCTAGTGCTTTGGGAGGCCATGGCAGGAGGATTGCTTGAGGTCAGGAGTTCAAGGCCAGCCTGGGCAACATAGTGAGACCCCATCTCTACAAAAAATTTATTATTTTTTTTTGAGACGGGGTCTCACTCTGTTGCCCAGGTTGCAGTGCAGTGGTGTGATCTCGGCTCACTGCAACCTCTGCCTCCTGGATTCAAGTGATTCTCCTGCCTCAGTCTCCCGAGTAGCTGGGATTACAGGTGCGTGCCACCACACTCAGCTAATTTTTGTATTTTTAGTCATCCTGAGTAGCTGGGATTACAGGCGCGTGCCACCGTGCCCAGCTAATTTTTGCATTTTTAGTAGAGACAGGGTTTCACCATGTTGGCCAGGCTGGTCTCAAACTCCCAAGTGCTGGGATTGATTACAGGCATGAGCCACCACACCCACCCTCTACAAAAAATTTAAAAAATAACAGGGCATGGTGGTGCATGCCTGTAGTCCCAGCTACTAGGGAGGCTGAGGTGGGAGGATTACTTGAGCTCAGGAGTTCGAGGCTACAGTGAGCTATGACTGCACCACTGCACTCAACAGGGTGCAACAGAGCACTGTCGGGGCAACAGAGCGAGACCCTATCTCTAAAAAGAAAAAAAAAATAGGGCCAGCTCCCTGGTCTCCTGGCTTCTCCCAGGCCCAGGGGCAGCCCCACCTCGCAGCCCTGGACATCCCAGGGAGGTCTCCACTCACTGGAGGCCACACCAAGACCCGGGTCCAGGGCTGTCCTCCCTCAGCTGGGAGATTCTTCATGGAGCAACGCTAGAGTCAGAGGTGCCTCCCTTGGCTGAGGGGGAGGACAAAGTGCCAGATGGAGGCTCGGTCGGGGACAGAGCAGCTTGGACACCAGGGTCAGGGCAAATTCTGTGCTGTCCTGGACCCGGCCTGGCTCCCTGTGTAACCATCTCCCAAGCAAAGGGGCACGCAGTGCCGTGGTGTTCCCGGGACAGGAAACAGCTCAAAGGCCAGGTTCGAAGGTGGGCGTGGCGTCCCCCGGTGCACACAGGTGGGGAAGGTGGAGAGGAGGCTGCATGTCACAGTCTGTCCTGGCCCTGTCCTGTCCCCAAGCCACATTCAGGCACAGAGACCTTGGCCCAGATGTCCCGGGACTTGTATCTCCTGTACCGGATCCATTTCCGGCGCCGCACACAAGAATTCCACTTCTTGTCTCTCGTGTAGGTGGCGGGAAAGTCGATGGCGTACGTCCACCCCTGAAACACCAAGGAAGGGGCTCTCAGGCTCTGCAGGGAAGGCATATGAAGAGCTGGGGAAGGTTGGGAGGGAGGGCGTGGCCTGAAGCCCGAGCTCAGGCACCACAGGGTGTAGGGGACAGAAGCAGGGACAGGCGGAGCCCTAGGCGCCCCCTCCCCACAGGGCCGTCATGGAGGGTCCCGAGTTCACCTACCCCTTTCTCGGTGGGTTCGCCTCCAAAATTTTCATCCACGTACCAGTCAGACTCCCACTCCCAGTGCGGCGAGGGCAGCGCCACCCCATCTAGCGGCCGGTGCTGGAGCCCACTCACGTCACTCCACGCCCAGCGGTCACTCAGCAGGAGCTTTTCACAGAAGCCACCCACGGGATTCCAGCGCTGAGGGCCGGGGACACAGAGGTGGCCTTGGACCCAAGCCTGCTGGGCGGGAACCCAGGCGGGCCGGGCATCTCCAGGGCCAGCTGACCCTGCCCAGCCGGCCCCCTCATTGATCTCCAGAATAGGAAGTGAGCAGAGGGCCTGTTCCCCAGTGACTGAGGACCCCCATGCCACTTTATCATGAGCCAGCAAGTACATCAGCGCGGCCCCAAGGGGCAAAGAATCCTCCTGCAGCCACGGCGCTCTAAGCAGGACAGGTGGTGGAGGGCACACCTTGTCCTGGGCTCCCGGAAACCACTGGAGCCTGCCCTCTTGGGGACCTGGCCGGCCTGCTTTGGTGAGGACACAATAGTGGCTTCAGCCTCAAAGACCCTGGATACTATGCAACTTGGAATTTTTTTGGGGGGGTGCAGGGGGACAGAGTCTTGCTCTGTTGCCCAGGCTGGAGTGCAGGGCACTGCAGCTTTGACCTCCCTGGCTCAAGTGATCCTCCTGCCTCAGCCTCCTGAGTAGCTGGGACTAAAGGTGTGCACCACCACACCCTGCTAATTCTTGGATTTTTTTTGTAGAGGCAGGGTTTCGCCATGATGCCCAGGCTGGTCTCAAACTCCTGAGCTCAAGTGATCTGCCCGCCACAGCCTCCCAAAGTGCTGGGGTTACAGGCGTGAGCCACCACGCCTGGCAGCAACTCAGATTTTTAAGTAAAAGGAAGGAAATGAAGGCAGGAACTGGTGGGGAATCTGGGGCCCCTATTTCCCTTCTGTGGTTCATCATTTTAACCAATAACCCAGCAAACTGATCCACTCGGCAACTCCAACCATGAGGGTCGCTACCTGATTCTCATAGGCCTCCTCTCGGCGGCGGATGGGGACATCGCTGGCACACACATACACGTAGACCTGGTTGTCACAGGCAATGCCCCAGCAGCACTGCGTGGTGGCGCTGATGCGCTTGAACTCTAGCTGGGAATCCTTGCACAGCTCCCAGTACTGGCCGGCTGTGGACAGCGTGTACACTCTCCCGAAGAGGTCCACTGCCCACAGCACTGAGTTGGGCATGGCAGCAGCTGGAGGTAACCTGTGGCAGGAGGACGAGGGTCAGCGTTCAGGCTCCCAGCCCAGGGGACATCAGAGTTAAGTGAAACCTGGGAGACTTCTATTGTGACTTTTTTTTTTTTTTTTTTTTTTTTGAGATGGAGTATCACTCTGTCACCCAGGCTGGAGTGCAGTGGCGCGATCTCGGCTCACTGCAACCTCCGCCTCCCGGGTTCAAGGAAGTCTCCTGCCTCAGTCTCCCGAGTAGTGGGGATTACAGGTGCCTGCCAGCACACCCAGCTAGTTTTTGTATTTTTAGTAGAGACAGGTTTTGTCATGTTGGCCAGGCTGGTCTCGAACTCCTGACCTCGTGATCCGCCTGCCTCAGCCTCCCAAAGTGCTGGGATTACAGGCGTGAGCCACTGCGCCTATGCGACTATTTATTCTTTGTTTTTTTGTTTATTTTTTTGAGACGGAGTCTCGCTCTGTTGCCCAGGCTGGAGTGCAATGGCACAATCTTGGGATCTTGGCTCACTGCAATCTCCACCTCTCGGGTTTTCTCCTGCCTCAGCCTCCCCAGTAGCCGGGACTACAGGTGCACGCCACCACGCCTGGCTAATTTTTGTATTTTTAGTAGAGACATGATTTCACCATGTTGGACAGGCTGGTCTCGAACTCCTGACTTCAGGTGATCTGCCTGCCTCTGCCTCCCAAAGTGTTGGGATTACAGGCATGAACCACCACGCCTGTCCTCTTTTTTGTTTTTGAAAGAATTTAAAAATAGATCACTTGAGGCCAGGAGTTCAAGACCAAGCTGGTCAACATGGTGAAACCTCATCTCCACTAAAAATATAAAAACTAGCCAGGCATGGTGGTATGTACCTGTAGTCCCAGCTACTCAGGTAGCTGAGGCGGGATAATGGCTTGAACCCAGGAGATGGAGGTTGCAGCGAGCAGAGACCCTGTCTCAAAAAAAAGAATTTAAAAAGTAGAGACAGGGTTTTGCTCAGTCACCTAGGCTGGAGTGCAGTGGTTCAATTATAGCTCATTGCAGCCTCGAACTCCTGGGCTCAAGTGATCCTCCTGCCTCAGCCTCCTGAGTAGCTGGGACAGCAGGCATGCCCCACCATACCTAGCTAATTAAACATTTTTTTTTGTAGACACAGAGTCACACTATGTTGCCCAGGCTGGTCTCAAACTCCTCATCTCAAGCAGTCCTCCCATCTCGGCCTCCCAAACTGCTAGGATTACAGACTTGAGCCACCACGCCTGGCCAGATCTTTGTTTTCAAAAGAATCAATGAAAGCTTACAGGTTTAGCTGAATCTCAAAAGATATAACTACCCCACTGCCTCCCCAGGGGTCTTTCCCCAGAGTGGACAGGTCTCCCCTCCATGTTGGCCTCTATCTGGGCATGGTGAGGGCATTTACACATGCCTGGCATTCTAGCCAGAGCCAACGTGACCATGTGAATTCAAGGACGTAGGGATCTTCTCTTCATGCTCCCTCGGCGACTCCCTCCTCCCCCTCCCCGGCTCTCTTCCTCTGCCGTTCTCTACTCCTTTCTTTTTCTTTTCTTTTTAATTTTTTAGAGAATATCTTGCTCTGCTGCCCAGACTGGAGTGCAGTGGTGCAATCACAGCTCACTGCAGCCTTGAACTCCTGAACTCAAGCCATCCTCCTGCCTCAGCCTCCTGAGTGGCTGGGACTACAGGCATGTGCCACCATACCTGGCTGATTTATTTTTATTTTTATTTTTTTGCAGAGATGGGGTCTTGCTATGCTGCCCAGGCTGGTCTTGAACTCCTGGCCTCAAGCGATCCTCCCACCTCAGCCTCCCAAAGTGCTGGGATTACAGGCATGAGCCATTGCACCCAGCCCTTTCTGTCCTCTTTCTCTGTGCTTTGTAGGCATAGCCAAGGCTATTGCTAAGCTCTGCCACTGAGCACTCCTGGCCCCACCTCCAGGGCCCACAGTGCTCTTGCACCCAGGGGTGTCCTTCCTGGAGCCCTGGCAGGGCCACATAGCCAGACACAAGGCAGCCAAACACAGAGCTACTGGATGAGGCCACCCACCGGGGCCATCACCTGAGAAGCTCTGCCTGATAGGGCGGCTCCCAGATCCAACTCAGGACACTGCCCCAGGGCCTGAAGAGAGAAAAGAGCCTACAGATGAAGACATGGCCAGTCTGACTTAAAAACAAGAGCAAAAGGAGATACGCAGAGTTTATTTAGGTGCCTGGAGGCTGGGCACGGTGCTCCCGCAGCATGCCAGAGCCATGCAGGTGCTCCAGATGGCCGGGTGACCGTGGCAATGGGACAAGATAGAAGCACATCTGAAAATAGTTGTAGCTGCCAACAGCAAAAAAAAAAATAATAATAATAAGCCAGGTGCGGTGGCTCACACCTATAATCCCAGCACTTTGGGAGGCCGAGGCAGATGGACCACCTGAGGCCAGGAGTTTGAGACCAGCCTGACCAACATGGTGAGACTCCATCTTTACTAAAAAAAAAAGCAAAAATTAGCCGGGCACAGTGGCATGCACCTGTAATCCCAGCTACTCAGGAGAATGAGGCAAGAGAATCGCTAGAACCAGGAGGCGGAGGCTGCAGTGAGTCGAGATTGCACCACTGCACTCCAGCCTGGATGACAGAGTCTTCCTCTATTCCCAGGCTGGAGTGCAGTGGCACGATCTCAGCTCACTGTAACCTCCACCTTCTGGGTTCAAGTGATTCTCCTGCCCCAGCCTCCCAAGTAGCTGGGATTACAGACCTGCACTACCACGTCTGGCCCATTTTTGTATTCTTAGTAGAGATGGGGTTTTGCCATGTTGGCCAGGCTGGTCTCGAACTCCTGGCCTCAGGTGATCCGTCCCAAAGTGCTAGGATTACAGGCGTGAGCCCCCAGCCATGGCCAGGACAAGGTATATCTTACAAACACCAAGAAGACAGAATGCAGGTTGAAAAGGAAGTGAGTGAGAGGGTGAGGAACAGGAAGACAGGAAGCAGAACAAAAGCTCAGCTCTGGGAAACTCCCATAACAGGAAGTGGGCGAAAAGAACAGGAGGGAGACTGCCCAGCAGAATGGAGCAAGCCCAGGGAGTAAGAGCCCCTCAAAAAGCGGCCAACCTCCTCCACCCCAGGGCACCAAGGCCCGTCAAACATACAAGAAAATCAGAACACCAGCCTTCTGGAACCATTTGAAACTGGCATCTGTGTCCAGGGTCCTGAGCTGGGACTCCAGTGACCTCCTCGTACCTCACTGATCAGGACTGAGGGCCCCTCTGGCACCTTCACACTGACTAGGAGAGTCCAGAGCTGCCTGGATCCCAGAATGTATCGTCACTTTCTTGTACCACCAAAAGCTAACTAACCTCTCTGTGCCTTAATTTCCTCATCTATAAAAGGCAGAATGAAGCTGGGCGCGGTGGCTCACGCCTGTAATCCCAACACTTTGGGAGGCCGAGGCAGGCAGATCGCGTGAGGCCAGGAGTTTGAGACCAGCCTGGGCAACATGGTGAAACCCCGTCTGTACTAAAAATACAAAAATTAGCCGGGTGTGGTGGCAGGCGCCTGTCATCCCAGCTACTCGGGAGGCTGAGGCAGGAGAATTGCTTGAACCTGGGAGGCGGAGGGTGTGGTGAGCCAAGATTGTGCCACTGCACTCCAGCCTGGGCAACAGAGCAAAATTCCATCAAAAAAAAAAAAAAAAAAAAGGCAGAATGGGATAGTGACATACATATCTATTTCTTATGAGAAGTAAATGAGATAATATTGGCACAGAGCTTTTAATAAACAGTTTAGTGCCCAGTAAGAATTTGATGTTCCTTGGTATTTTTACTTGGGATTATTTACTTTTTACTTGGCATTGTTAGTGGGTACTTGCTACCACAAACTATCACTTCTTTTTCATCTCTTAAAAAATAAAAAATTAGGCCAGGTGCAGTGGCTCACGCCTGTAATCCCAGCACTTTGGGAGGCCGAGGCTGGCAGATCTCGAGGTCAGGAGATTGAGACCACCCTGGCTAACACGGTGAAACCTTGTCTCTACTAAAAATACAAAAAATTAGCCGGGCGTGGTGGCGGGTGCCTGTAGTCTCAGCTACTTGGGAGGCTGAGGCAGGAGAATGGCGTGAACCCAGGAGGCGGAGCTTGTAGTGAGCTGAGATTGTGCCACTGCACTCCAGCCTGGGTGACAGAGCGAGACTCTGTCTTAATAAATAAATTAATTAATTAAATTTAAAAAATTAAAAATCAGCCAGGTGCGGTGGCTCACATCTGTAATCCCAGCACTTTGGGAGGCTGAGGTGGGTGGATCCCTTAAGCCTAGGGGTTCAAGGTCAGCTTGGGCAACATGGCGAAAACCTGTCGCTACGAAAAATGCAAAAATTAGCTGGGTATGACGATGTGCTCTTGTAGTCCCAGCTACTTGGGAGGCTGAGATGGGAGGATCACTTGAGCCTGGGAAGTTGAGGCTACAGAGAGCTGAGATTGAGAGACTGTACTCTAGCCTGGGCGAGGTAGCAAGATCCTATCTCAAAAAATAAGAATAAAAAATAAGAAACCAGGGCAGGGCACAGTGGCTCACGCCTGTAATCCCAACACTTTGGGAGGCTGAGGCGGGTGGATCACCTGAGGGCAGGAGTTCGAGATCAGCCTGGTCAACATAGTGAAACCCTGTCTCTACTAAAACTACAAAAATTAGCCAGCTTGGAAAGCTGAGGCAGGAGAATCGCTTGAACCTGGGAGGAGGAGGTTGCAGTAAGCCAAGATCATGTCACCACACTCCAGCCTGGGCAACAGAGCAAGACTCCGTCTCAAAAAAAAAAAAAAGAAAAAGAAAAAACCAAGTCCCTTTCAGGTCTGAGTCTTCAACCTCTTCATTTCCATAATAGTCTCTGCACACAGTGGGTGTTGAAACAACGTTTAAGGATAATCACCACCACCTACCTCCAATATGCTGCCAACTCCCCGATCTAAGACAGAAATACTTCTCCAGTGAAAACAAATGCCACAAATAACTTGAAAAGCAAGGTCATAATCGGTGGACAGATATGTAATAAAGCAAGTAAAGTGTCAGTAGTAGAAGAATCTAGTTGGTGGGGAGGGGCATGCTGACTGTATAATTCTTTCAACTTGGCTGTATGTGTGAAAATCTTCAATAAAATGCTAGGGGAAGATGAAGGTTTTTTTTTTTAGTTTTCACTTCTATAGCATTAAATATAAGTTAGTCTTCAAAGATAGCTCAGAGGCCAGGTGCAGTGGCTCATGCCTGTAATCCCAACATTTTTCGAGGCTGAGGTGGGAAGATCGCTTGAGCCCAGAAGTTCAAGACCAGCCTAAGCAACACAGGGAGACTCCATCTCTACAAAAATAAAAAGTTAAAAAAAAAAATTAGCCGGGTGTAGTGGCACATGCCTGTGATCCTAGCTACCTGGGAAGCTGAGTCAGGAGGATCACTTGAGCCCAGGAGGTTGAGGATACAGTGAGCTATGATTGTGCCACTACACTCCAGCCTGGGGCAGCAGAGCGAGACCCTGTCTCAAAAAGGAAAACAAACAACAACAAAAAACAAAGATAGCTCAGAATTCACTGGATAAGCAAGCAGTTTAGCTAGACTCAGTCTGCAGGTCGAGCTCAATGAAAGGAGATTTTGACTTTCCTTCAGAGAAATGACTAAACATTAATGTATTCATAGACATCGTTGAACCTTCTGGGCAGTTAATGGGAGGAGACTCTGCTACAGTGAAAGGAAGGGGTGGAGGTTGTTGTATTTACAAACTCCCTTCAGAATGGAGACCCAAGTACCCATCACTTCCCAGCTACAGTTGACATCCGGTAACCATCCTTGGTCAGCCACACTTCCTTTCTGCCTCTGCCAAGAGACTCCCCCTAGCTCCTCATGGGCCACTTTCTGCTGTGAGCTGATCAGGCAACTTGTACAGGGTCACGGGGTCAGAGGACTCTTGAAAGAGGGGTGGGAACATGAAGCCCCATGATTCAGGGATCCTGGGACTTGTTTGTTTTGTAGGGTTAGAGGGATGGAGGAAAATCTTCCAAATTAGCAGCCTCGAATTCACCAAGAATTTCTACAAGATGAATTTGAATTGAACCTTCAGTCGTTCCACGAAGAAGGTCTGCTCGCCACCCTCAAAGCCATCTGCCTTTCTGTCTCCGTTTATTCACAGATCCTTTCAGAGACCAAAAAAAAAGCACCCAAGAGAAGCGGGGACAGAGATGTGGTAGAGCAAAAGACACAGTACCAAGAACGCTCCGCAAGCACTTACTCACTTCCTCTGAGCCTTAGGAGTCCTACCTAAAAGATTTCTTGCTTGTTTTTCTATTACACTGTCACTCCCATCCAGTATGCAAACAGAGTCGGCAATGCCTACCACAGTAGCTCGCTGGCTGCAAGGTGCAGGGGCTGTTCAAAAGCGACATCGGGGTCCTAAAAGGTGGGGAAAAGCAGCAGAACTTGCATGGCAGTTGATTCTTTCTTGAAGAATAGGGTCCGCCCAGCCTCACTGGGCAGGAGGTGTCCTGAGTCAGCCTGGCGTTCAGCCCAGTTCTGTGCACTTGGGTGACAGGTGGTGCCCCTGCACTGCCACCAGTAGCATATGTGGGAGCTCTGGGCCCTGACCATCTGCCAAAGCTAATCTGACGACAAGCAGATTTGTTCCCATCAATGTCCAGGGACAGGGCTAGGCAGGCCCCTTGCTGCGTGATTCTCGAAACCAGGATCCCGCGATCCGCTTCTCCCATGGCTCCAGTCCAAAGGCTGGAGTGGGGACGTCACCTGCACCAGGCCACTTCGCCAGACTGTGGGCGTTCCAGGGCAGGGGACAGGGGTGGCACCCTCCAGGTGTGCAGGCTTGAGGACAAGTGCGGTCCCTCCTTGCTCCCTTCCCCCTAGTGTTCGGGCAAACAGCCTGGGGGTGGTGGGGAAGGCGGCGTGCCCAGCCCTTCATCGCCCCAACCTTTCCCACGGCCCTGGCCGCCGCTGCAGCTGGGGCGCCGCGCGGCACTCACCTGAGCAAGCGCGGGGCGGGGCGGAGTCGCGGTGGTAGCTCCTCAGCGTCCGGCTCAGCGGACCGGCCCTCCCGGGGCCCGGGCAAGAGGGTGGGCCGGAAGCGGCATCAGGCCCCGCGCCCATTGGCCAGCCTCTCCAGGGCGCTGAGGCCTGGGACGTGCGATTGGCTGCGGTGCGCCGCGTCGGCGCTGGCTTTGAGGTCGCGTGCCCGCCCACTTCCGGGGTCGCGCCAGGTCAAGAGTCCAGTGTCGACTGTAGTGAGTTCCCGCATTCTCTCTGGCGGCGAGACACCGGCCGCCCTCCAGGACGTGGCCTGCAGGAGCGGAGAGGGCGGTGTGGACACCGCCTGCAGGCGAGGAGAAGGGGTGGCGGGGAGGGTAACTGGGTGCGTGGCGCTGCGGCGACAGGAGGAGCAGTGTGTGGACGCCCGGCCTGGGGCGTGGAGAGGACGCAGGGAACAGGTGTCTTCCTGATCTCCATCGAACTGAAACGTAGCCTTTGAGCACACACTACACTTAAAGCTTTACTATTTCGGGGAAGATTCCTGGAAGCATATGTGATTTTATGACTATAGCATGGCGTGGTGTCAGTAACAGGCCCTGGATTGCTCAAACTCTATTGCCAGTGACAAAACCCAGTGAAAGCTGGCCTAATGTATTAATAGTACTACGTGAGTCCTCCCGGGGTGCCGAGCACTGACGTAAGTGCTTTACTTGGGTCTTATTTCATCCTCCAGCAACCCAAGGAGCTGACGGCGTCATTCCCATTTTACAGATAAGAACACAGGCGCATAGGTGGAGCGACTCCCATTGTAAGTGATGGAACTGGGATTTGAAAACACTGTATCCCGCCTGGCAGAAAACTGGCAAAGTTAGGATGGAGAAAGGAGAAAAAGGAAAGATGCCTGGGCCAGGTGCGGCGGTTCATACCTGTAATCCCAGCACTTTGGGAGGCCGAGGTGGGCGGATCACTTGAGGTCAGTAGTTTGAGACCAGCCTGGCCAAGGTGGTGAAACCCCATCTCTAGTAAAAATGCAAAATTAGCCAGGGGTGGTGGTGCGTGCCTGTAATCCCAGCTACTCTGAGGCAGGAGAACCGCTTGAACCTGGGAGGCAGAGGTTGCAGTAAGCCGAGATCGTGCCACTGTGCCACTGCACTACAGCCTGGGCGACAAGAGCAAAACTCCTTCTAAAAAAAAAAAAAAAAAAAAAAAGGCATCTGATGAAAGGCTAGATACTACCTGACACTGAGCTAAAACAATGTCACCTGGTTGGACCTAGTGACCTATTCCCATCCGCCCCCCCCCAGGTTCTCTCTCATTTCTGGGGATGCAGACAGGTTTTTCCTGGGCCTTCATGTCTGGGGAAGCCCCACATTTTCTCCAGTGGAAGAAAAGCCCCACTTTTCTCCAGTGGAAGAAAAAGCCTCCAGATGCCTCCTGTTCACCCCAGATGGCTCTGCTGAGTCCTGTGTCTGACCTTGACTTCAGTTTGGGCCTGAGGGACTGGCATTTGTGGACTTCATCTGGAGATGTGGGCAGAGCCCACCTCAAGCATAAGGGCTCAGCCAAGCACAGGGGTGGCTCCTCAGAGGAAGATCAGGGTGCTGTTAGCAGAAGGAGGATGAGTGGGCTGGGCACAGTGGCTCATGCCTGTAATCCCAGCACTTTGGGAGGCCGAGGCAGTGGGATCACGAGGTCGGGAGATCAAGACCATCCTGGCTAACATGGTGAAACCCTATCTCTAGTAAAAATACAAAAAATTAGCCTGGTGTGGTGGCGGGCGCCTGTAGTCCCAGCTACTCCGGAGGCTGAGTCAGGAGAATGGCGTGAACCTGGGAGGCGGAGCTTGCAGTGAGCCGAGATCGTGCCATTGCACTCCAGCCTGGGCGACAGAATGAGACTCTGTCTCAAAAAAACAAAAAAGGAGGAGGGTGAATGGTCGCTAGACTACTGGAGAAATAGTCTGGAGGCAGGGAGCCCTGGGTTCTGTCCTGCCTGTGACACTCTGTAGCCATTTATCTCGTCTTTAGCTTTAGTTTCTACATTAAAAGAGGCATTGGAAAAGAAATGAAAAGAGGCATTGAATTAGGAGCTTTCTATGGCCCCTTGCAGTTTTCTTGTTTGGTGACAAAGTTCAATACAGTTTTCCTGAATTCAGGGGCTGGGGACCCATGTCCCCCTACCCCAATTTTTTTTTTTTTTTTTTTTGAGAGGGAGTCTTACTCTGTCACCCAGGCTGCAGTGCAGTGGTAAGATCTCAGTTCACTGCCACCTCCACCTCCCAGGTTCAAGCGATTCTCCTTTCTCAGCTTCCTGAGTAGCTGGGACTACAGGTATGTGCCACCATGCCAGGCTAACTTTTTTATTTTTAGTAGAGATGGGATTTTGCCATGTTAGCCAGGCTGGTCTCGAACCCTTGACCTCAGGTGATCCAACCACCTCAGCCTCCCAAAGTGCTGGGATTATAGGCGTGAGCCAGCATGCCAGACCAGAAGTTTGCATTCTTTGAGTCTGTGATCAGCCTTTCACTGAATACACAATTTACATGTGAGAGTGGGTAGAGGAATAGTCACATATGCCTTACTCACTGTCTGGCTCAGTGAATCTGCATTTTTACATAAACAATAGGGCAGAGGAAGAAACCACATGTGCATTTGTCTTCAGTGAGCAGAGGGATGACTTGTCTGCGTTGTCCCTGTGAAGAAAAGCTGTGAATTTACATTGCCAGGGTAAAATTCATCAGAACTGTTTTAGGGCAAAGATCTTGAGGCCCAAAAGGAATTTCCTTGTGGAGAAATTGTGAAGGGGGTATGTAGCTCTTTTGAACTTTCTAGCTATCTTATCGAAGAATAAAATGGGAGGCAGGTTTGTCTGATGCGATCCTCAGCTTGACTTCTCTCTTTGGCTTAGTAATCTTGGGGTCCCGAGATTTATTTTCCTTTCACAGTAGGATATATTGATCAGGTCAGTGCTACAGTACAAGGGTCAGAAGCGTTTGAACCCGAGCGACTCCATCTTGAACAAGGGCTGGGTAAAATGAGGCTGTGAACTGCTGGGCTTTATCCCCAGGGTGTTGGGCATTCCTGGTCACAGGATGAGATAGGAGGTCAGCAGGTTTGGGATCACAAGATACAGGTCACAAAGCCCCTGCTGATAAAAGATGCGGTAAAGAAGCCAGCCAAAACCACAATGGTGATGAAAGTGACCTCTGGACTAGGCGCCGTGGCTCACGCCTGTAATCCCAGCACTTTGGGAGACCGAGGCGGGCGGATCACGAGGTCAGGAGATCGAGACCACAGTGAAACCCCGTCTCTACTGAAAATACAAACAAAAATTAGCCAGGCGTGGTGACGGGTGCCTGTAGTCTCAGCTACTTGGGACAGAGCGAGACTCGTCTCAAAAAAAAAAAAAAAAAAAAGTGACCTCTGGTCTTCCTCACTGCTCATTATATGCTAATTATAATGTATTAGCATGCTAAAAGACACTCCTGCCGGCGCCATGACAGTTTATAGATGCCATGGCAACATCAGGGAGTTACCCTATAATCGGCTGAAAAGGGGAGGAAACCTTGGTTCCAGGAATTGCCCTCCGCTTTCCGGGAAAACTCATGAATAATCCACCCCTTGTTTAGCATAGAACCAAGAAGTAACTATACGTTTACTCAGTCCAGCAGCCCATGCTGCTGCTCGGCCTGTGGAGTAGTCATTCTTTTATTCCTTTAATTTCTTTTAATTTTTGTTGATTATTATTATTTTATTTGAAATGGAGTCTCTGTTGCCCAGGCTGTAGTACAGTGGCGTGGTCTTGGCTCACTGCAACCTCCGCCTCCTGGGTTCAAGCGATTCTCCTGCCTCAGCCTTCTGAGTAGCTGGGATTACAGGTGCATGCCAGCATGCCCGGCTAATTTTTATATTTTTAGTAGAGATGGGGTTTCACCATGTTGGCCAGGCTGGCCTCGAACTCCTGACCTCAGGTGATCCTCTCACCTTAGCCTCCCAAAGTGCTGGGATTACAGGCGTGAGCCATCGCACCTGGCCTGGAGTAGTCATTCTTTTATTCCCTTACTTTATTATTATTATTATTATTATTATTATTATTATTATTTTTGAGATAGTGGTTTACAGGTGTAAACCACTGCACCCAGCCTATTTTTGAGATAGAGTTTTGCTGTGTTGCCCAGACTGGAGTGCAGTGGCACTATTCCAGCTCACTGCAACCTCCACCTCACAGATTCAAACAATTCTCCTGCCTCAGCCTCCCGAGTAGCTGAGATTACAGGTGCGTGCCACCATACCCAGTTAATTTTTGTATTTTTAGTAGAGATAGGGTTTTACCATGTTGGCCAGGATGTTCTTGAACTCCTGACCTCAAGTCATCCACTCACCTTGGCCTCCCAAAGTGCTGGGATTACAGGCGTAAACCACTGCACCCAGCCTATACCTTTACTTTCTTAATAAGCTTGCTTTCACTTTATGGACTTGCCCCAAACTCTTTTTTACGTGCGGTCCAAGAACCCTCTCATGGGGTCTGGATCGAGGTCCCTTTCCAGTAGAAAAAGGATCACGGGTAGACAAAGGAAAGTCCAGGTCCCTGGCTTAACAGAAACTACTCTCCAGCAAACAAGATAAAACTTGCCGTCTCCCTTTAATTGAAGTCCCTAATGTTTACGTCCCAGTAGGCATCCATATGGTCTCTGTATTTACCAGTGGGCTGGAAGCTTGCTTTGTACATTACTCGGCACAACACCACATGACTGCTCCTGACAGTAATTTGAGGAGCTTCTGATGATGGTAAACTTGCACAGTATGTTCAAAACCAACCTACAATCTGTGTTATGCCTGTATGTTTCACAAGGAACATGTCTGTATATTTTGACTCCAGAAATACAATTTGTCAAACAAACCAATTATCGTACCTAAAATGTCTTGAGTTGTGTTTTATCACAATTTACACAGATGAGTTTCATTTCATGTAATTAACCTAGTCCAGTGTGATGTTTCTCGTCCCAACTTTGTCAGCTCTCTTTCCAGCACAGAAACAGAGTTCCACTAACCGTCGCCAAAGGCAGGACCTGTGAACAGCTGAAGCACCTCCTGGTCTCTGCTCTGCTGAGCCTTCTGTAGCAAATCCCAGGCAGACAGGGTCCTGAGGATTGATGGCACCTGGGCGGCAGGTGTGACCTTCCACAGCATTCTCTTATGCCTCTCAATCTTCCGGCATGATGGCTCATGCCTGTAACGTCAGAGCTTTGGAAAGAGGAGGTGGGAGGATCACTTCAGGTCAGGGGTTTGAGACCAGCCTGGGCATCAAAGGGAGCCCCTATCCCTACAGAAAATTTTTTTAATTAGCCAGGTGTGGTAGTGCATGCCTATAGTCCCAGTCACTAGGGAGGCTGAGGCAAGAGGATCACTTAAGCCCAGGAGGTTGAAGCTGCAGCAAGCTGTGATTGCACCACTGCACTGCAGCCTAGGAGATAGAGCAAGACCCTGTCTCAAAAGAAAAAAGAAGAAAGAAGAAAAAGAAACAAATGGTCAATAAACTTATGAAAAAGTGCTCAACTACAGCTATAAGCAGGAAAATGCAAATTAAACCCACAATGAGTTGCCCACTAGACAGGCTAAGGGAGTAGAAGTACGAGCCAGTGCCATCACTGGGGAAATCACTGACATGACCTCATAGAGCTGAAGCTAGGACCGTGCTGTGGCCCAGCGGCAATTTAGGTGCTGTACACCTTACCAGTATTCTCTATGTAACAGCAGCCCCAGATGTCCATCTGTAGTGGAATGCATGATCGGTGTGATGGAGTCACATCAGGTTGCTGCAAAAGTACCTGTGATTTTGGCCATTAAAAGTAATGACAGGGCTGGGTGCGGTAGCTCACACCTGTCATCCCAACACTTTGGGAGGCCGAGGTGGGCAGATCGCTTGAGGTCAGGAGTTTGAGACCAGCCTGGCCAAAATGGCAAAACGCTGTTTCTACTAAAAATATAAAAATTAGCTGGGCATGGTGGCACACGCCTGTAATCCCAGCTACTCAGCAGGCTGAGGCAGGAAAATCGCCTGAATCCAGGAGGCAGAGGTTACAGTGAGCTGAGATCATGCCACTACACTCCAGCCTGGGCAACAGAGCAAGACTCCGTCTCAAAAACAAAAACAAAAAAAGGCCAGGTACGGTGGCTCACACCTGTAATCCTAGCACTTTGAGAGGCCGAGGCGGGTAGATCAGCTGAAGTCAGTTCGAGACCAGCCTGGCCAACATGGCCAAACCTCATCTCTACTAAAAATACAAAAATTAACAGCATGGTGGCGCATGCCTGTGATCCCAGCTACCGGGGAGGCTGAGGCAGGAGAATCACTTGAACCACGACGGGGGCGGAGGTTGCAGTGAGCTGAGATCGCGCCACTGTACCCCAGACTGGGTGATAGAGTGAGACTCCTTCTCAAAAATAAATAAATAAATAAAAGCAATGACAAAAACCAGAATGACTTTGGTACCAGCCTCATACAGTGTAATATTATTGGCAGCAAAACAATGAAGTACAACTAAATGCAACAACATGAGTGAGTCTTAAACATATGCCAAGAAGAGAAAAGCCAAACACAAAAGAACATATGTGATCCCATTGATATGTGAATTTCAAAAACAGCCAAGAACATTATTATAGTGTTTGAGAGTGTATATTTGGTAGTAAAAGTATAAAGACGGCCAGGCACGGTGGCTAACCCTTGTAGTCCCAGCACTTTGGGAGGCCGACGTTGGTGGATCACGGTGTCAGGAGTTCAAGAACAGCCTGGCCAACGTGGTGAAACCCCATCTCTACTAAAAATACAAAAATTAGCCGGGCGTGGTGGCGTGCACCTGTAATCCCAGCTACTTGGGAGGCTGAGGCAGAAGAATTGCTTAAACCCAGGAGGCAGAGGTTGCCGTGAGCTGAGATAGCGCCACTGTGCTCCAGCCTGGACAACAGAGCGAGACTCCATCTCAAAAAAAAAAAAAAAGGTATAAAGACTAGGAGGTGATTAGCATAATGTTACAACAACCAGGATGTGGATGCCTTTGGGGCTGCAAAGGGACACACAGAGACTTGGCCATGGCCGGCAAGATTCTCATGCTTGACCTTAGTGGTGTCATGTTTTGCTTTACAATAATTCACAAGATTTATGTCTGATACGCTTTTCTCTGTGTATTATGTTTTACAATTAAGGAAGGGTTTTACAAAGCACATATGGTCCAGCCTGGCCAAAATAGTGAAACCCGTCTCTACTAAAAAATACAAAAATTAGGTGGGCACGGTGGTGCGGGCTTGTAGTCCCAGCTACTCGGGAGGCTGAGGTGGGAGGATCACTTGAGCCTGGGAGGTGGAGCAACTCACTTAATTTTACATGAATGGAATATAACTTATCAAGTGACAGCATCACACGATATGTGTGTGTGTGTGTGTGTGTGTGTGTGTGTGAGAGTGTGAGAGATGGGGTCTCACTCTATCACCCAGACTGGAGTGCAGTGGCATAATCGTAGTTCACAGAAGCCTCAACCTCCTGGGCTCAAGCAGTCCTACACCCCTAGCCTCTTGAGTAGCTGGGATTACAGGTGCACACCACCATGCCCGGCTAATTTTTTTTTTTTTTTTTTGAGATGGAGTTTCGCTCTTGTTGCCCAGCCTGGAGTGCAGTGGTGCAATCTTGGCTCACTGCAAACTCTGCCTTCTGGTTTCAAGTGATTCTCCTGCCTCAGCCTCCCGAGTAGCTGAGATTATAGGCACACACAACCACGCCTTGCTAATTTTTGTATTTTTAGTAGAGACAGAGTTTCACCATGTTGGCCAGACTGGTCTCAAACTCCTGACCTTGTGATTTGCTGGCCTCGGCCTCCCAAAGTGCTGGGATTACAGGTGTGAGCCACCGCACCCGGCCACTAATTTTTTTTTTTTTTGAGATGGAGTCTCAGGGCCGGGCGTGGTGGCTGAAGCCTGTAAATCCCAGCACTTTGGGAAGGCAGAGACGCGGACACGAGGTCAGGAGATCGAGACTTTTCCTGGGCTAACACGGTGAAACCCGTTACTAAAAAAATAACAAAAAACTAGGCCGGGTGAGGTGGCGGGCGCCTGTAAGGTCCCAGCTACTCAGGAGGACTGAGGCAGGGAATGGCATAAACCCGGGAGGTGGGAGCTTGCAGTGAGCTGAGATCTGGACTGCACTCCAGCCTGGGCGACAGAGCGAGACTCCGTCTCAAAAAAAAAAAAAAAAAAAAAAGATGGAGTCTCACTCTGTTTCCAGGCTGGAGTGCAGTGGCACGATCTCACGATTATTTGAGGGAGCCTTCCTTGGAGCTCACCACATATAAGGGCAGACACAATAGCTGTTATCAACCCCATTGGTCAACAGAGAGATAAAGTAACTTGCCTAAGTTCACACGGCTAGTCAGAATTCTTGGGTTGCTAAGGAAGGATGAACCATCATAGGCTGGAAATGAAATAGGTCACAACTCCTTCAAATAATACGTCTATTTATAATACTTATTAATTTGATTTTCCATGCATTTTTCTTTCCTTTTTTTTTTTTGAGATAGTCTTTTTTTGCATTTTTTGAGATGCAGCTGTCGCCCAGGCTGCAATGCAATGGCGTGATCTTGTCTCACTGCAGCCCCTGCCTCCCAGGTTCAAGTGATTTTTGTGCCTCAGCCTCCACAGTAGCTGGGATTACAGGCACCCGCCACCATGCCTGGCTAATTTTTGTATTTTTAGTAGAGACAGGGTTTTGCCATGTTGGTCAGGCTGGTCTCAAATTCCTGACCTCAAGTGATCCACCTGCCACAACCTCCCAAAGTGTTGGGATTACAGTCATGAGCCCCCGCACCCAGCCATTATGTACATATTTCAAATCACATTTTGTAGAGAGATTATCTTTAGTAGATGCTTTTCTTTTTTTGTTTGTTTTTAGAGACACAGTCTCACTATATTGCCCAAGCCAAAGTGCAAGGGTGATCATTGCACACTACAGCCTCAGACTCCTGGGCTCAAGCAATCTTCCTGCCTCAGCCTCCTGAGTAGCCAGTTGCTCATCTCTCGTGGGACTCTGCTGGTGAATAGCCATTGTAACCTGGGCAATATAGCAAGACCTTGTCTCTAATACTTTGGTTGTAAACCAAAACTTGAAAGAGAATCCATAGCCCTCCAGGTGTGGTGGTTCAAACCTGTAATCCCAGTACTTTGGGAGGCCTGGGCAGGTGGCTGGATCACTTGAAGTCAGGAGTTTGAGACCAGCCTGTTCAACATGGCAAAACCCCATCTTCACTAAAAATGCAAAAATTGAGCCAGGCATGGTGGCGAGCGCCTGTAATCCCAGCTACTCGGGAGGCTGAGGCAGAATAATCTCTGTAAGATAAAAGCCTATAAGATAAAAAACAAGTTGGTTACTTCCAGTATACAATGGTGGTACCAGCAATGCATAAACATTCCCATTCCAAAAGGGAGAAATTGGCCAACAGAAAGAGGTAACAGGCTCCAGGCAAGTCTGAAACCCACCAGGGCAGACATTAAGCCTTAAAACTTAATCTCCCTTTAGTCCATGTCAAGGGAGAGCCCCCATGACTGCTCTCACAGGTTAGAGTCTGTTGCCTGTGGCTTTTCCAGGCTGCGGATGCCAGCTGCTGGTGGATCTACCTTTCTGGGGTCTGTCTGGGGGGTAGTGGTCCCCTACCCACAGCTGCACTAGGCTGTGCCCCAGTGGGACCTCTGTGCATGAGATCCAACCCCACATTTCCCCTCAGCACTCCCCTCGTAAAGTCTCTCTGCAGGGGCTCCTTCTCAGCTGCAGGCTTCTGCTTGGGCACCTGGGCTTTCTGATACATCCTGTGAAATCTAGGTGGAAGCTGTTAAGCCTCCTTCACTCTTGCATTCTGTGCACCTGGAGGTTCCACATGGAAGCTGCCAAGTCTCACAGATTGTGCCTTAGTCTTTACTTCCAAAATGGCTTCCAGGCCTCTTTTCCATTGTCTTGACTCTTAGCACTTGGCTCCCTTTTAGTCATGTAAATCTCTCTACCAAATGATTGCTCCGCAGGCTCCTTGAATTCCACCCCTGAAAATGTTCTTTCCTTCTCTACCACATGGCCAGGCTGCAAATTTTCCAAACTTTTATGCTCTGCTTCCCATTTATTTATTTACTTATTTATTTATTGAGACGGAGTTTTGCTCTTGTCGCCCAGGCTGGAGTGTAGTGGCGCGATCTCAGCTTACTGCAACCTCCGCCTCCCAGGTTCAAGTGATTCTCCTGCCTCAGCCTCCTGAGTAGCTGGGATTACAGGCGCCTGCCACCACTAATTTTTGTATTTTTAATAGAGATGGGGTTTCACTGTATTGGCCAGGCTGGTCTCACACTCCTGACCTCAGGTGATCCACCCTCCTTGGCCTGGGTTGCAGAGTGAGATTCTGCCAAAAAACAAAAACAAAAACCAGATCTTACATGAACTATTAGAGCAAGAGCTCATTTGTTACCACGAGGATGGCACCAAGCCATTCATGAGGGATCTGCCCCTGTGACCCAGACACCTCCCACTGGGCTGTGCCTTCAACACGGGGGGTCATGTTTTAGCATGAGTTTTGCAGGGGACAAACATCCAAACCAGATTAACACCACAGCCCCGTCCTTGGGTTTAAAAATTTGCTAGAATGATTTAGGGAAACATCACTTATGTTAACCAGGTTCATTTTTTGTTTTTTGAGATGGAATCTCACTCTGTCCCCCAGGCTAGAGTGCAGTGGTGTGATCTTGGCCCACTACAACCTCCACTTCCCAGGTTCAAGTGATTCTCCTGCCTCAGCCTCCCGCGTAGCTGGGACTTCAGGCACCCGCCACCATGTCCGGCTAATTTTTGTATTTTTAGTAGAAATGGGGTTTCACCATATTGGCCAGGCTGGTCTTGAACTCCTGACCTTGTGATCCGCCCACCTCGGCCTCCCAAAGTGCTGGGATTACAGGGATGAGCCACCGTGCCCGGCCAACCAGGTTCTTATAAAGGTTACAAGTCAGGAACAACTAGATGGAAAAGGTGCATGGGGTAAGGTATCGAGAGAGGGTGGTACACGGAGCTTTACACCCTATCTGGGCACTCCACCTTCCTCATCAGATCTCACTCAGAAGTTCTTTTTGTTTGTTTGTTTGTTTGTTTTTTTTTGAGATGGAGTCTCGCTCTTGTCACCCAGGCTAAAGTACAGTGGAGCGATCTCGGCTCACTGCAACCTCCACCTCCTGGGTTCAAGTGATTCTCTCCTGCCTCAGCCTCCCAAGTAGCTGGGATTATAGGCACTGCCATCATGCCTGGCCGGTTTTTGTATTCTTGTAGAGACAAGGGTTCACCATGTTGGCCAGGGTGGTGGTGAACTCCTGACCTCAGGTGATCCGCCCGTCTCAGCCTCCCAAAGTGCTGGAATTACAAGCGTGAGCCACTGTGCCTGACCAGAAGTTTTTTTTGTTTTGTTTTTTGTTTTTTTTACAAGGTCTTGCTCTGTTGCCCAGCCTGGAGGAGTACAGTGAGTGACACAATCACGGTTCACTGCAGCCTTAACTTGGGACTATAGTCTTCCTAGACTAATTTTTAAATTTCTTGTAGAGATGGGATCTTGCTATGTTGCCCAGGCTGGCTTGAACTCCTGGGCTAAAGTGATCTTCCCAGCCTCCCAAAGTGCTGGAATTACAGGTGTGAGCCGCCATGCCTGGCCCAAAAGTTCTTATACAGATTAATCTCCAGCCCCCTCCCCATTTCCAGAGGTCAAAGGGTGGGGCTTACAATTCCAACTCTAACCACTTGGTCTACCAGCCACTCTCCAGGGGCTAACGTCACTGTATTAGCATAAACTCAGGTATGATTTTTTTTTTGAGACGGAGTCTCAGCCTCCCAAAGTGCTGGAATTACAGGCTTGAGCCACCGTGCCCGGCCAACAAAATAATTTTTTAAAAAAGAAAATGTAATTCTGTTAAAACTTCTCTGTCTCTGCCTATCTCTGTCAACGCAAGTTAAATCTTAACTTCTCTGCTTCAGAATGCTGGCCTTCATCTGTCGGGGGTTGGTGTTCCCAGTGGTCATCCTTCAGCTATATACCTAACTGTATTTTCTCAATTACATTATTTAAGGTTGACAAGTATGCCAACTCCCCTCTGTTGCTTGGGAAATCTGGATGTCTTTGTAGGTGTGGTATAATGATATATTTGACCTTTGTCCCTAGTTCTTGGCTCAGCGCACCCCTTGACCTTGGAATTTCCTGAGTGATAGGCGTGTCTTTTGTTATTAATCATACCTGGGCCGAGATGGGCGGATCACGAGGTCAGGAGATCGAGACCATCCTGGCTAACACAGTGAAACCCCGTCTCTACTAAAAAATTACAAAAAACTATCCGGGCGTGGTGGCGGGTGCCTGTAGTCCCAGCTACTCAGACAGGAGAATGACGTAAACCCAGGAGGCGGAGCTTGCAGTGAGCTGAGATCTGGCCACTGCACTCCAGCCTGGGCAACAGAGCGAGACTCCATCTCAAAAAAAAAAAAATTATTTTGTCTTATTTATTTATTTATTTTTGAGACAGAGTTTTGCTCTTATTGCCCAGGCTGGAGTGCAGTGGCGCAATCTCACCTCACCGCAACCCCTGCTTCCCAGATTCAAAAGATTCTCCTGCCTCAGCCTCCCGAGTAGCTGGGATTACAGACATGTGCCACTACGCCCAGCTAATTTTGTATTTTTAGTAGAGGTGGGGTTCCACCATGTTGGTCAGGCTGGTCTTGAACTCCTGACCTCAGGTGATCCGCCTGCCTCGGCCTCCCAAAGTGCTGGGATTGCAGGCATGAGCCACCATGCCTGGCTATTTATTTTTTTGAGACAGAGTCTCACTCTGTCACCCAGGCTGGAGTACAGTGGTATAATCTTGGCTCACTGCAACCTCCGCCTGTTGAGTTCAAGTGATGCTTCTGCCTCAGCTTCCTGTGTACCTGGGATTACAGCACATGCCACCATGCCTGGGTGATTTTTGTATTTTTTTTAGTAGAGATGGGGTTTCACCATGTTGGCCAGGCTAGTCTTGAACTCCTGACCTCAGTTGCTCTGCCCACCTTGGCCTCCCAAAGTGTTGGAATCACAGGAATGAGCCACTGTGTCTGCCTTTTTTTTCTTTTGAGACAGAGTCTCACTCTGTCACCCAGGCTGGAGTGCAGTGGCGCTATCTCAGCTCACTGCAACCTCCGCCTCTCAGGTTCAAGTGTTTCTCCTACCTCAGCCTCCCGAGTAGCTGGGACTACAGGCGTGCACCACCACACCCAGCTATTTTTTCTGTGTTTTTTTAGTAAAGATGGGGTTTTACCATGTTCCCCAGGCTGGTCTCGAACTCCTGAACTGAAGCGATCTGCTTGCTCTGGCCTCCCAAAGTGCTGGGATTACAACCACGAGCCACCATGCCCAGCCAGGATTACATTTTCCGTATGAGACCAGTGTATACATTACAGCGACTTTATTGATGTAGTTTCAAGGAAGATAATTTATTACTCCCTCTGTAGGGATCGTACTCTGTGAGAGTCTTACCTCTGACTCCATTTAGTCTTCCTAATTATTTATTTATTAAAAGCAGTGTTATAGGGACAGGGTCTCACTATGTTGCCCTGGCTGGTCTGGAACTCCTGGGCTCTAGCCAGTCTCCTGCCTCAGCCTCTCAAAGCAGTGGGTTTACAGGCATGAGCCACCACTCCCGGCCTTGTCTTCCTAATTTTTTACAGAAAAAAAAGGCAGAAGTTGCCAGGCGCAGTGGCTCATGCCTGTAATCCCAACACTTTGGGAGGCCGAGGTAGGTGGATCACGAGGTTGGGAGTTCCAGACCAGCCTAGTCAACATGGTGAAACCCCATCTCTACTAAAAATACAAAAACTACCTGGGCATGGTGGTGGGCGCCTGTAATCCCAGCTACTCGGGAGACTGAGGCAGGAGAATTGCTTGAACCTGAGAGGCGGAGGTTGCAGTGAGCCGAGATTACAACACTGCAGTCCAGTCTGGGCAACAGAGCAAGACTCCATCTCAAAAAAAAAAAAAAGCTGCATGCCATATGAGTCAAGCCACCTAGCCACATTCCTCTCAAGGGTCGGAACAATTTAAAATTCCAACAGCAGTAAATTGGAATTCTTTCACATACTGAACTGTCAAAAACCCGGTCATTGTCCCTTTGAGCTCATCAGCTCATCAGCTCAGCAGCAGGGCTGGGACAGATGCCTGGGATGACATGAATTCCTCCTGTCCCTTATGTCTTTCTTTAAACAAGTCACCAGGGGCCAAATCCATGCCCCCTGGTGGCTAAATGGTGTTGTGTCCCTAAAGGCCTCCCCCTCAAGGCTCTCTCTGACCAGGAATGTGGATTTCTTAATGCGCGGTTTGACCAGCTCCTTCACTGCCAGGCATAGATCTTTAGGTATTGTAAGTGTCCAGTAAGCGCCAGTGAAAGGTCAGAGATGGGGGCAGATGGTGGAAGTGATTCAGAGAAATGAGAAGGAG
The DNA here is from genome assembly GCF_001698545.2 of Rhinopithecus bieti. NCBI lineage: Eukaryota > Metazoa > Chordata > Mammalia > Primates > Cercopithecidae > Rhinopithecus > Rhinopithecus bieti. The sequence continues at coordinate 271,295 of NW_016823572.1, forward strand.
AATTTGATTGAGGTATGGAAAGGCTTGCACAGGCGGTCAAAGATAAAATATGCCTATTGATCTACAGGAAGTCAAATTAAGAAAAACGGCCGGGCACGGTGGCTCACGCCTGTAATCCCAGCACTTTGGGAGGCCGAGACAGGCGGATCATGAGGTCAGGAGATCAAGACCATCCTGACTAACACGGTGAAACCCTGTCTCTACTAAAAGTACAAAAAATCAGCCGGGCGTGGTGGCGGGCGCCTGTAGTCCCAGCTATTTGGGAGGCTGAGGCCCGAGAATGGCGTGAACCTGGGAGGCAGAGCTTGCAGTGAGCTAATATCGTGCCACTGTACTCCACCCTGGGCGACAGAGTGAGACTCTGTCTCAAAAAAAAAAAAAAAAAAGAAAGAAAAACATAGGCCGGGCATGGTGGCTCATGCCTGTAATCCCAGCACTTTGGGAGGCCGAGGCAGGCAGATCACTTAAGGTGAGGAGTTCGAGACGCGCCTGGCCAACATGGTGAAACCCCTTCTCTACTAAAAATAGAAAAATTAGCCAGACATGATGGCACACGCCTGTAATCCCACCTCCTCGGGAGGCTGAGGCAGGAGAATTGCTTGAACCCGGGAGGCGGAGGTTGCGGTGAGCCGAGATCGTGCCACTGCACTCCAGCCTGGGCAGCAAGACTGAAACTCCTTCTAAAAAAAAAAAAAAAAAAAGACCAGCTCATGTGGAAGGTGCTTCTCTCAGGCACTCAGGGTCACCGGGTGCAGGGCAGGGTGGTCCCGAATGGCATGCTGAAGGACCAGGATCTCACACCATGGCTGCAGAGAGCCGCTGAAGGTTTGTAAGCAGGGAGAGCTGGTGGCTCAGCTGAGCATAGTCACTGAAGGAAGATTACTCTGATAGTGGGAGGGGTACACAGAGACTTGCAGGTGACAGGGGCCGGGACTAGTCTAGGTCATGCGATGTATAAGAAGGCTGTGTAGGCCGGGTGCGGTGGCTCAAGCCTGTAATCCCAGCACTTTGGGAGGCTGAGACGGGCGGATCATGAGGTCAGGAGATCGAGACCATCCTGGCTAACACGGTGAAACCCCATCTCTACTAAAAAATACAAAATCTAGCCGGGCGAGGTGGCGGGCGCCTGTAGTCCCAGCTACTCCGGAGGCTGAGGCAGGAGAATGGCATAAACCCGGGAAGTGGAGCTTGCAGTGAGCTGAGATCCGGCCACTACACTCCAGCCCGGGCGACAGAGTGAGACTCCGTCTCAAAAAAAAAAAAAAAAAAAGGGTTTGTAGGCTTTAAAAGCAAGACACGAGGGCTGGGAGCAGTGGCTCATGCCTGTCATCCCACCACTGTGGCAGGCTGAGGCAGGAGATCACTTGAGCTCAGGAGTTTGAGACCAGCCTGGGCAACACAGCAAGACCCTGTCTCTTAAAAAAAAAAAAAAAAAGCAAGACACCATTATTACACCTCAATAAGGCTGTACACACACACACACACACACACACACACACACACACGACAGATTACAAGTCGTACTTCCTGGATACAGAAATACAGGAGGATTGTGTTTCGTAGTAAAAGGGTTTCTCAAAAACTAAAGGGGCCAGGCATGGTGGCTCACGCCTGTAATCCCAGCACGTTGGGAGGCCATGTCTTGATCTTGTAGCCTCAAGCGATCCTCCCACCTCAGCCTCCTGAGTAGTTGGGACTACAGGTGCACACCACCACACCTGGTTAGTTTTTATATTTTTAGTAGACACAGGATTTCACCATGTTTGTGTGGCCAGGCTGGTCTCGAACTCCTGACCTCAAGTGATCCATCCACCTTGGCTCCCAAAGTGCTCTGGGTACAGACATGAACCACCACGCCCAGCCCGTATCCCTTTCTTTTTTTTTTTTTTGGAGACGGAGTCTCGCTTGTCGCCCAGGCTAGAGTGCAGTGGCGCGATCTTGGCTCATTGCAACCTCTGCCTCCCAGGTTCATGCCATTCTTCTGCCTCAGGCTTCCAAATAGCTGGGACTACAGGCGCCCGCCACCACGCCTGGCTAATTTTTTTTGTACTTTTAGTAGGATGGGGTTTCACTGTGTTAGCCAGGATGGTCTCGATCTCCTGACCTCGTGATCCGCCCGCCTCGGCCTCCCAAAGTGCTGGGACTACAGGCGTGAGCCACCGCGCCCGGCCCATATCCCTTTTTCTAATGCTACATTATAAATGCAGAAAGGAATTGTCCCAGGAAAGTAAGAAAAATGATCCACTAGAATGAATGAATGATGATCTTTTTTTTTTTAATTTTATTTTTTGTAGAGATGGGGTCTCACTGTGTTGCCCAGGCTGGTCTCAAACTCCTGGGTTCAAGCCATCCTCGCGCCTCAGCCTCCCAAAGTGCTGAGATTAATAAGCATGAGCCACCAGACATGAGCATTACAGGCATGAGCCCAGCCTGAGGTGGGGGTTTCTGAGGGGGATTTGGTTCATGGAACTGAGGGGCCACTCCTGCCTACTCACGGATCAGGCTGTCTTCTCACCTCAACTGACCCTAAAGACACTTTTTTTTTTTTTTTTTTTTGAGACAAAATCTCGCTCTTGTCCCCCAGTCTGGAGTGTAATGGCGTGATCTTGACTCACTGCAACCTCTGCCTCCCAGGTTCAAGCGATTCTCCTGCCTCAGCCTCCCGAGTAGCTGGGATTACAAGTGCATACCACCACACCCAGCTAATTTTTTATATTTTAAGTAGAGACAGGGTTTCACCATGTTGGCCAGGCTGGTCTCGAACTCCTGACCTCAGGTGATCTGCCCACCTCGGCCTCCCAAAGTGCTGGGATTACAGGCATGAGCCACTGCGCCTGGCCCCTAAAGACACTTTCTAGGGCCTCAGGGAAAGCCTGAAACTGGGCTGCTGGCTTGGGCATTTGTCACTTGGCAACTTGGGCATTGTCTAGTCACATTTTGTATTCATGTGGCTGGTTCTCCATTGCTACTTCTCATAAGTCAGGGTTTTTATCAAGGATTCCCTTGGCGTTGGTATTAATCCGGCTTCTCCCCAAACTGTCCCGGCTCCGAGGGGTGGCACCTGGCTGTGGGCGCCATGAGTCGCTGGCTAGCAGCCAGACTCCAGGCTCAGAACCTGAGAATCTTGGCAGTGGGGCAGGATTGTGAGGCCGCATTCTGTCCCCAGTGAGACCCGGCTCTGCCCAGTTCCTCCTGGGCCTCCCAATGCCCCCGATGGCTCGTGCCCCATGGCCGTCTGTCCAGTCCCTCCTTCATGTCGGTCGCTGCCCCCCCGGTGACTGCTTGGCTTCTGGAGTTTAAGGGGGCTTTTCCCCACCCCGTACTGAGGCACCCCCGCATCATTCCTGGGCGTGTCCCCAAGAACAGCCATGGCCTCCACAGTGCAAGCTGAAGGTAGGAGCCCCCGGAATAGACCAGGGAGGCAGCAGAGGGTGGGCTGGGCCAGAGAGAGGATGCGGGGGACCTGCTGGGGAGGAGAAGGGATGGGGGAGAGGAGAAGGGACCTTCCTACCACAGTGGCATCGGGAGGCCCTGGGGGCTCCTTCCCTCTGTCCCTTCACCACAGCAGCCTCTCTTCTTTGGAGAACCCCCCCCACTGCTGCCCCCCAAGCCCACTTTTCCGCAAAGTCAAGACTCCATGAAACAGCATCTCCAAGCCTCGGTGTCTTCTCCTCCACTCTGCGGCTTGAAGCGGAACGGAGTTCTAGGCACTGCTGGCAAAATAGAATAATGACGGAGAGGAGGAGACCCAGATCCTTGTAGGCCCTGAGAGGGTCCCCTAAACATCATCGTTTGGGGGTGGGTCCCAAAAGCCACTCCCTTACTGACCAAAGGAAGTGACCTCTCCATCTCAACCTGGAAGTGGTCATTTTTCTGCTTCATCCCAACCAAAGATGAGCCTCCTGTCACCAAACTTAGAGCTCTGGTGACTGGGGACAAGTTTGCCTCAAGCTCCACTTCAATTCTCTCTACCATCATAGATTATTTCAATTTTATAACATAATGTTTATATATTTAGAGGGTACAAGTACAGATTTCTTTTTTTCTTTTCTTTCTTTCTTTTTTTTGGAGACAGAGTCTCGCTCTGTTGCCCAAGGCTGGAGTGCAATGGCGTAATCTCGGCTCACTGCAAGCTCCGCCTCCCGGATTCAAGCGATTCTCCTGCCTCAGTCTAACAAGTAGCTGGGATTACAGGTGTGCACCACCACGCCCGGCTAATTTTTGTATTTTTAGTATAGACGGGGTTTCACCATGTTGGCCAGGCTGGTCTCAAACTCCTGACCTCAGGTGATCTGCCCGCCTCGGCCTCCCAAAGTGATGGAATTACAGGCATGAGCCACTGTGCCTGGCTTTTTTTTTTTTTTTTTTTTTGAGATGGAGTCTCACTCTGCTGCCCAGGCTAGAGTGCAGTGGTACAATCATAGCTCATGGCAGCGTTGACCGCCCAGCCTTAAAACACCTCAGCCTCCTGAGTAGCTGGGAACACAGGTGCACATTACCATGCCTGGCTAATTTTTAAATCTTTTTTTGTGGAGACAGGGTCTTGCTGTGTTGCCCAGGCTATTCTCGAACTCCTGGGCTTAGGCAGTCCTCCTGTCTTGACCTCAAGCAATCCTCCTGTCTTGGCCTCCCAAAGTGCTGGGATTACAGGCGTGAGACACTGCAGCCAGCCACAAGGACAGATGCTTTACATGCAGGTATTGCATAGTGCTGAAGTCTGTGCCTTCAGTGTCCTTGTCACCAGAATCGTGAACATTGTACCCAACAGGTAATTTTCAGACCTCACCCCCTTGCTGCCCTCCCACCTGTTTGAGTCTCCAGTGTCTATTCTGTCACTCAGTATGTCCGTGGGTACCCATCGTTTAGCTCCCACATGTAAGTGAGAACATGCCATAATAAATTAAACCACAGCTAACAGATCCCACAGGGAAAGACCTTCTGTCAATTTGGATAACTTTTTTTTTTTTGAGAAGGAGTCTTACTCTGTCACCTAGGCTGGAGTGCAGTGGCGTGACCTCGGCTCACTGCAACCTCTGCCTCCCAGGTTTAAGCAATTCTCCTGCCTCAACCTCCTGAGCAGCTGGGATTACAGGTGTGCACCACCACACCCGGCTAGTTTTTGTATTTTTAGTAGAGATGGGGCTTCACCATGTTGGCCAGGCTGGTCTTGAACTCCTGACCTCAGGTGATCCACCCGCCTTGGCCTCCCAAAGTGATGGAATTACAGGCATGAGCCACCGTGCCGACCAACAATCTGGATAACTTTCATCGTCATCTGATAAGAGAATAGAAAAGTCACAGAGATGCCTCATTTTCCCTGAATGACACTCGTAGTCCCCAAAACTATCGAGTGAGATCCCAGAGAACATCAGTCATGTCCACCGGCATCTTCCCTGCTATCTAGGCACTCTCGGTTTATTTTATTTTATTAAAATTTTTTTTTTGTTGGGACAGAGTCTGGCTCTGTCACCTAGGCTGGAGTGCAGTGGCGTGCTCTCAGCTCACTGCAACCTCCACCTCCCGGGTTCAAGTGATTCTCCTGCCTCAGCCTCTGGAGTAGCTGGGATTACAGGCGCCTGCCACCGTGCCTGGCTAATTTTTGTATTTTTAGTAGAGACAGGGTTTCACTGTGTTGGCCAGGCTGGTCTCAAACTCCTGACCTCATGATCTGCCCACCTTGGCCTCCCAAAGTGCTGGGATTACAAGTGTGAGCCACCATGCCTGGCCTCAATTTATTTTTCTTTTTTCTTTTTAAAAGTAGAGATGAGGGCTGTGCGCAGTGGCTCACGCCTGTAATCCCAGCACTTTAGGAGGCCAATGCAGGTGGATTACCTGAGGTCGGGAGTTCAAGACCACCCTGGCCAACATGGTGAAACCCCGTCTCTACTAAAAATACAAAAGTTAGCCAGGCATGATGGTGGGTGCCTGTAGTCCCAGCTACTCAGGAGGCTGAGGCAGAATTGCTTGAACCCAGGAGGCAGAGTTCAAGGTGCAGTGAGCCTAGATAGCAACACTGCACTCCAGCCTGGGCGACAGATTGAGACTCCATCTCCAAAAAAAAAAAAAAAAAAATAGAGATGGGAGCTTGCTATGTTGCCCAGGCTGGTCTCAAACTCCTGGGCTCAAGTAATCCTCCCGCCTCAGCTTCCCAAAGTGCTGGGATTATAGTTGTGAGCCACCGCGCCTGGCTGCTTTTGATTTTTTTAAAATGAGGAATGCCTCATGTAATGATCCAGGCATACTTCTAGCCTGACGAGGGGATGCCCTTTATGGTCTATGAACCAGAGTTTGAGTCTGGAGGTGGGAGAACCTAGGTTTGAATCCCCGCTTAGCAGTCAAATGATTGTGGGCACATGACCTTGAGTTCAATTAAACATTTATTGAGCTCCTACTATGTCTGAGGCATTGTGGATACAGAGATAAGACACTGTCCTGGCCCACAAGGGGCTCAGGGGACCTGCTCAATGGACAGCCAGGCTCTTTCCTCATCTGTAAATTGGGGATGATAATATCTGTCCATCATGGCTCTGGGGTTAATCATGACGACAGAATGTGGAAGTATGAATCACAACACAAAAGAGAGGAGTGGTAGATGCTGCTGCTTTCTTCCCTGAAGTTCCTTTTATTTATTTATTTATGTATGTATGTATATAGAAACAGGGAATTGCTCTGTCGCCCAGGCTGGAGTGCGCTGGTGCGATCATAGCTCACTGTAGCCTCCACCTCCTGAGCTCAGGTGATCCTCCTGCCTCAGCTTCCTGAGTAGCTGGGACTACAGGTGCATGCCACCATGCCCGGCTAAGTTTATATTTTTATTTTTTACTTTTGAGACAGAGTCTTGCTCTGTCACCCAGGCTGGAGTGCAGTGGCGTGATCTTGGCTCACCGCAGCCTCTGCCCCATGGGTTCACGCAATTCTCCTGTTTCAGCCTCCCAAGTAACTGGGATTATAGGTGTTCGCCACCATGCCTGGCTAATTTTTGTATTTTTAGTAGAGATGGGGTTTCACCACATTGGCCAGGCTGGTCTTGAACTCCTAACCTGCTTCGGCCTCCCAAAGTGCTGGGATTACAGGGGTGAGCCACCATGCCTAGCCTGCTTTTTATTTTTTGTAGAGATCTTGTTGCCTAGGCTGGTCTTGAACTCCTGGGCTCAAGCCTTCCTCCCTCCTTGGCCTCCCAGAGTGCTGGGATTACAGGCATGAGCCACTGTACCTGGCCTTGAAGTTCCATTTAGAAATGATGACTGTGTCATTCTGGAAGGTGATGAGATAAAAATGCCCCCAAAGAACAGACATGACTATAATTCTGAAAGGATGCTTGAGGTCTCTGGTTTAAGCAAGCCTGGCTCCCTGAAGTTAACTGACTTGTGCCCGTCCCGCAGGGAGGACATAGAACAGTCTGAATGAGAACTAATTATTATTATTATTATTCTATTTTTTATTTATTTTTTTTGAGACGGAGTCTCGCTCTGTCGCCCAGGCTGGAGTGCAGTGGCGCGATGGCTCACTGCAAACTCTGCCTCCCGGGTTCACACCATTCTGCCTCAGCCTCCCGAGTAGCTGGGACTACAGGCGCCCGCCACCACGCCCGGCTAATTTTTTGTATTTTTTTTAGTAGAGACGTGGTTTCACTGCGTTGGCCAGGATGGTCTCGATCTCCCGACCTCGTGATTCACCCGCCTCGACCTCCCAGAGTGCTGGGATTATAGGTGTGAGCCACCGCGTCCGGCCTAAGAACTACTTATTCTTTCAATCACAACTCACTGTCCTCGACATCCAAATTTGGCTGATGTTTTATAGGATTCCCCCCGCCACCGATCAAGAAGTCTTGGAAAAGCACCCTGTTGAGTTACTGTGAATATTAGCAGAGATAAAAGGTGTCCACTGAATTCTGCATGTGTTGCCAGAAATGTGTTGACATCTACATTTTAGCCTGGAGGTATCGGTGCATCTGTTAATCCTGCAGCTGCTTCTCAGGGGTTTTGAGTACAGCAGCTTGGAAACTTAGCCAGAAAATTGCGATTCCAAATTTGTGCTTTTGTTAATTTTTTTTTTTTTCAACCTCTATCTCCCAGGATCAAGCCATTCTCCCGCCTTAGCCTCCTGCGAAGCTGGGATTACAGGCATGCGCTACCATGCCCAACTAATTTTTTCTTTTTTCTTTTTTTTTTTTTTTTTTTGAGACAGTCTCGTTCTGTCCCCCAGGCTGGAGTGCCGTGGTGCAATCTCGGCTCGCTGCAACCTCTGCCTGCCAGGTTCAAACAATTCTCCTGCCTCAGCCTCCTGACCAGCCATGCCCGGCTAATTTTTTTTGTATTTTTAGTAGAGATGGGGGTTTCACCATGCTGGCCAGGCTGGTCTGGAACTCCTGACCTCGTGATCCGCCTGCCTCGGCCTCGCAAAGTGCTGGGATTACAGGCGTGAGCCACTGTGCCCAGCCCTAATTCCCAGCCCTAATTTTTGTATTTTTAATAGAGACAGCGTTTCACCATATTGGCCAGGCTGGTCTGGAACTCCTGACCTCGTGATCCGCCTGCCTCGGCCTCGCAAAGTGCTGGGATTACAGGCGTGAGCCACTGTGCCCAGCCCTAATTCCCAGCCCTAATTTTTGTATTTTTAATAGAGACAGCGTTTCACCATATTGGCCAGGCTGGTCTCGAACTCCTGACCTCAAGTGATCCTCCCACCTTGGCCTCCCAAAAGTATCGGGATTACAGGCATGAGCCACCATATCTGGCCCAGAATTTGTTCTTTGTTCTTGTGGCAAGTGCTTGAAAATGTGGATTACAAAAGAAATGCTTTGTGTGTTTCATTGTGTGAGTTAAGTGTGTTGTACCAAGCAGATTTATGTAGTGAGGACCACCCCATTAGAGAATGAAGAGTGTAATATAGATTTAAATATGCAAATATATACACAGAGGAAATATATATATGTATGTACACACACGACTTGTGATAGAATTTGTCTTGTCACTCAGCAAGAGAAAATTTTGCCTGTGTCATGTAGAAACTTATGCACTTAAGTTATAAAATATTTAGAAATATTTGCCTAGTAGAACCGTAAGGCTTACCTCAGGCTAACCATAAAACTCGGAACTTAAAGTGTTTATCTAAGATAAACATTTAGCAAATATTCAGCAAATATTTGGCAAGGGCCTTCCCTGAGCCAGGCGCTTGTAATTGGGTACAGCCTTGGAGTTTGAAATTATATTTGCTTCCTTTTTTTTTTTTTTTTTTCCCTCAGTCTTGACCATGTGAGATACTTGCTGCTTGTGTGCCCAGAAGCTCATGTGGTGGCTTATCAGCCTTTCTCGAGAGCATTCAAGAAAGGGCATGATCCTGGTTTAGGTTTCCCCTGGCACACTGGATGAGAGTCCGTGGTGACTGTCAGGGTTTCCGGAACAAGACATCTCCCTCATCCCCCAGGCAGGGACCAGCACCTCCACTGTCCGGCCAGGTCTCCTTGCTGAGTACCCCAGTGAAAACATTCACACACAGCAACAAAAATCACATGCATTCATTTGTATGGCAATGGCAGTACTAAAAATAATTTTATTAAATGTCTGCATGAGGCCGGGTGCGGTGGGTCATACCTGTAATCCCAGCACTTTGGGAAGGCCGAGGCCAAGAGTTCGAGACCAGTCTGGCCAACATGGGAAAACCCCACCTCTACTAAAAATACAAGAATTAGCTGGGTGTGGTGGCACACGCCTGTAATTCCAGCTACTGGGGAGGCTGAGGCAGCAGGAGAATTACTTGAACCTGGGAGGTGGAGATTGCAGTGAGCCAAGATCACACTACTACATTCTGGCCTAGGTGACAGAGTGAGACTCTGTCTCAAAAAAATAAAAATAATTGTCTGCATGATACAAAAGTGGATAAAAGACCAGACTCAATGACTCACTCCTATAATCCCAGCACCTTGGGAGGCCAAGGTAGGAGGATCGCTTGAAGCTAGGAATTCAAGACCAGCCTAGGCAACAGACGGAGACCCCACCTCAAAAAAATTAAAAAATAAGCCAGGTGTGGTGATGGCACCTGTAGCCCCAGCTGCTCAGAGAGGCTGAGGTGGGAGGTCGCTAAGTCCGGGAGGTTGAGGCTGCAGTGAGCTATGACTGCACCACTGCGCTCCAGCCAGGTGAACAGAGCAAGACCCTGTCTCTAAAAAAAACAAGAAAGAAATTCAAAAGTGGTACAGAGCAGAATTTCGGCGATCCGAAACATATGCATATTTATGTATTCCAAATCTTCAATAGGAATGCATTTCTGTGAAAACCAGCAAGAGGCCAGGTGCGGTGGCTCATGCCTGTAATCCCAGCACTTTGGGAGGCTAAGGCAAGCGGATCACCTGAGGTCGAGGGTTAGAGACCAGCCTGACCAACATGGAGAAACCCCATCTCTACTAAAAATACAAAAAAATTAGCTGGGCATGGTGCCACATGCCTGTAATCCCAGCTACTCAGGAGGCGGAGGCAGGAGAATCACTTGAACCCGGGAGGCAGAGGTTGCGGTGAGCCGAGATCGTGCAACTGCACTCCAGCCTGGGCAACAAAAGCAAAACTCTGCCTCAAACAAAACAAAACAAAACAAAACACCCAGCAAAAGGTGGCATGCTTCTCTTGTGTGCTTGGCATAGAGGCAGTGTGGGGTGATCCTAGGATTAAGTGTGGTACATCTGTTGTTTGAAGACCCACTTCTACTGGTTGGTAGGCCTTGGAAACGTATGGAAGCTCTCTGTGCGTCAGTTTCCTTTTTTTTTTTGAGACAGGGTTTCGCTCTGTCACCAGGCTGGAGTGCAATGGCACAATCTTGGCTCACTGCAACCTCCGTCTCCTGGGTTTAAGTGATTCTCGTGCCTCAGCCTCCCAAGTAACTGGGACTACAGGCGTATGCCACTATAATTTTTGTATTTTTAGTAGAGAACGGGTTTCACCATGTTGGCCAGGATAGTCTCGATCTCTTGATCTTGTGATCCACCTGCCTCGGCCTCCCAAAGTGCTGGGATTACAGGTGTGAGCCACTGCACCCGGCCGATTTTGTATTTTCAGTAGAGACGGGGTTCCACCGTGTTGGCCAGGCTGGTCTCAAACTCCTGACTTTAGTGATCTGCCCGACTTAGCCTCCCAAAGTGCTGTGATTATAGGTGTGAGCCACCACACCTGGCCCTTTTTTTTTTTTTTTTTTTTTCCTGAGACAGAGTTTTGCTCTTGTTGCCCAGGCTGGAGTGCAATGGCACGATTTCGGCTCACCACAACCTCCGCCTCCCAGGTTCAAGCGATTCTCCTGCCTCAGCCTCCTAAGTAGCTGGGATTATACGCATGCACCATCACGCCCAGCTAATTTTGTATTTTTAGTAGAGACGGGATTTCTCCATGTTGGTCAGGCTGGTCTCAAACTCCCGACTTCAGGCGATCAGCCCACCTCAGCCTCCCAAAGTGCTGAGAATACAGGCGTGAGCCACCCGTTTTTTGTTTTTTGTTTTTAAGACAGGGTCTTGCTGTCACCTAGGCAGGAGTGCGGCGGCGTGATCTCGTTCACTGCAACCTCCGTCTCCCAGGTTCAAGCGATCTCATGCCTCAGCCTCCTGAGTAGCTGGGATTACAGGTGTGAGCCACCACACCAGCTGATTTTTGTATTTTTAGTAGAGACAGGGTTTCGCCATGTTGGCCAGGCTGGTCTTGAACTCCTGGCCTCAAGTGATCCGCCCGCCTCAGCCTCCCAAAGTGCTGGGATTAAAGGCGTGAGCCACTGTGTCCAGTTCTCAGTTTCCTCATCAAGCACCTGGGGGAAAGGAATGGCCACTTTCATGGGATGGTCCTGCAGATGAGCAGAGATGCCAACCATATAAAGAGCTGTGTACAGAGCCTGGCACATGTGAATTTGTCATCACATAGCAGCCAAGATGATTGATGGCCTCACTTTATTTTGTCGGCAGTGGTGCGATCATGACTCACTGCAGCCTCAAACTCTTGGGCTCAAGTGATCCTCTCACTTCAGCCTCTTGGGTAGCTGGGACTGGAGGCATGCACCACCACATCCAGTTAATTTTTAAATTTTCCGTAGAGATGGTTGGGGAGCGAGGGTCTCGCTATGATGCTCAGGCTGGTCTCGAACTCCTGGCCTCTAGCGATCCTCCCACCTCGGCCTCCAAAAGTGCTGGGATGACAGGTATGAGCTACTGTGCTCCTCCCTTCAAAGACATTTTTCTAATATTGAAATCTGATGCTCACACTCCCCTGTTCAAACTCTATGCAGTTCCCCAATAAGCTCTTACAGGATGCTATCCCAATGCCAATGCCCAGCCCCACCTCTACCTTCTAGAGACTCTTCCAGGGCTCCGGCCACACCCAGTGACAAGCCCTGGCATATAATGGGCCACTGTGTACTCTCTGGGATCACAGTTCACTCTGCCTGGAATGCTCTGCCACTGGTCCCTGGGGCTGATTCGCCACTGGCCTTCCCAGCCAGGCTGTGGTCCTGGAACTCTCCAGGCACTCAGGCTCATCACCAGCCAGTGTGTGGCACCTCCAACCCTCTCGCCATACAAAACTCCCTTCACCACAGTTACTGTCTGCCTCCCTATCTGACTGCTACTTGTGTCCCTGTCATCGTCCTCTTTGGCCCCCCAGGGTTTGCACACAGAGCCTGGGATAGCAGTTCCACCTTCTGCATGCTGCACGTTTGAAGGGGCAGGAACTGCTTTGTGTCTGAGGGCAGCACTGGTCAAAGCCATGCTGGGACATCCCAAAACCACACCCCGGCGTTCAGAGACTTGGAGTTCCAAACCAGGGGCATTGCTGGGGCAAAAACAAGTATTGGAAGAGAAGGGGACCAGCGGCTGTGGATTTTGTGGGGTTTATCAGGAAATGCAGACAAGTGGTGAAGGGACAATTAGCCATGAAATTGAAGGAAAATGTGCCAGCTTTTGTTGATCTGATAGGAAAGGAGATCACCAGGCCTGCAGCTGCTACTCTTCAGCAGTTTGCAAGGCTGGGAGGAGAATCCAGGTGGTCCTTGTTGACCAGGTGTTAGGAGGGTTGACCTGAGCCACAGCTCTTCATGGTTGATGAGGCACGAGGTTGCACCCCAGTATTCTCTGGCCAGGGGCTGTCACCCTATGGTGGCCGGACAGCTGCCCCCAAGAACAATGGCCTCCTCACTGCCTACCAGGGCCTCTACTGGCTCCAAAGCCCTTGGCCACTCCTGGCCAGTCTCCACTCTTGTTTTTGATTTTTGAGATGGAGTCTCACTGTCGCCCAGGCTGGAGTGCAATGGCACGATCTCGGCTCACTGTAACTTCCGTCTCCCACGTTCAAGTGATCCTCATGCCTCAGCCTCCCGAGGGATTACAGGTGCCACCCCCTTCCCCCCACCATGCCCAGCCAATTTTTGTATTTTTAGTAGAGGCAGCGTTTCACCATGTTGGCCAGCTGGTCTCGAACTTCTGACCTCAAGTGATCCATCCACCTCAACCTCCCAAAGTGCTGAGATTACAGGCGTCAGCCACCACGCCCAGCCCAGTCTCCACTCTTGATCTGGCTGTTCATTAGTGCCAGGGGCCACTCCTCAGTCTTCTAGTGTACCTGGACCACCTCTTAGTTCCTCTTTTGAGGATTGCGGGGATGACTAGGACAGGACGTACAAAATGGGAATGGGCTTCGAAGAGCTGGACTTGTGATAAAGAAATATGATGGCCAGGTGGGCATGGTGGCTCATGCCTATAATCCCAGCACCTTGGGAGGTTGAGGCGGGAGGATCACTTGAGCCCAGGAGTTTGAGACCAGCCTGGGAAACATAGCAACACCCCATCTCTACAAAATATACAAAAATTAGCCGGTCACTGTGGCGTGCACCTGTAGTCCCTAGCTACTTAGGAGGCTGAGGTGGGAGGATCACTTGAGCCCAGGATGTCGACGCTGTAGTGAGCTAGGGTTGCATCACTGCACTCCAGCCTGGGCCATAGAGTGACACCCTGTTTCAAAAAATAAATAAATAAATAAATGATGATTCCTTATTAAAAAATAAAAAGGCCAGGTGTAGGGGCTCACACCTGTAATCCCAGCACTTTGGGGGGCCAAGGCAAAAGGATTGCTTGAGGTCAGGAGTTTGAGACTGGCCTGGGCAACATAGCAAGATCCCATATAAAAATTTTAAAAAATTAGCTGGGCATGGTAGCGTGTACCTGTGGTCCCAGCTACTGAGGAGGCTGAGGTGGGAGGATGGCATGAGCCCAGGAGGTCAAGGCTGCATTGAGCAATGATTGTGTCACTCCACTGCAGCCTGGTGACAGAGCAAGACAGCCCCACCCCGGGCCTCCCTACAAAATGTTTTAAAATTAAAAGGCGCGGTTCAAGAAGAGCTGTAGTCGTCCCAGAGCTACAGTGCAGGTGAGATCAAAATGCAGGTGAGAAAACTGGAGACAGAATACCGTAACGGCTACAGGTGCCCCTGAAAAGGTGCAGAGGCGCTAAGGACGCAAGGAATCCTAAACGTTCCAATCGTTTGTTTTAAAGTTGTTCTGGCAAACCCGTGAAACCCTGTATGAGGAAATGTTGCAACCAGGGCGCCTGACGCGGCCCCCGAGGCCAGAACACACCCAGGTTTAGATACGGGCTCTGACCCGCACCTGCCACGGCCAAACCCCTCCCCCTTCTGATCCTGGTCCCGTGTTGTCCTCCAGGGGGTAAGCAAAACACCTGGCAGGGCTGCCTGAAGATTAGGGAAACTGAGGAGACGCGGCAGGTGCCCAGTATTTATGGTTTTGTCCCCAAACGGGGGAGTTATTTGTAAGCACTGGCCACTACCCCGTAACACCTAATTGTCCAAAAAAAGGCAAACGGAGGGAATGCGCCGCAGCTGAGCACCGCACAGGCCGCAGCTGGGGTGCACGCCCGGGTGTACCCTTTGCATTGCTGGGAGCGCTGGCGATCGCGGGGGCAGAGGGCTGGGGTTGGGGCAGCCTGGGACCCATCCGGCCCCGCCCCTTCCCAGGCCCCGCCCTCCCCCTCTTCCACGGGTGAGGGAACCTCGGCCGGCTTGGGAGATTGGGGCGTAGCGGGAGGTGGGGGTGCATTCGCGGGCCCTAAAGGTCACGACCCTATGGGGCTTCTCTGGGTCGTAGTGGGGGAGGGGGGATCTCCCCTCCACGGGAGTTCTGAGAGGCGCGGCGGGGGGGCGGGGCGGAGCGCAGGGCGCAGCTGGCAGGGCGGCTTCGGGAGGCGCGGCCCCTTTAAGACGCCCCGCCTGCCCCGCCCCGCCTCCCGTCGCCCAC
>NW_016823572.1:287066-347166 GCF_001698545.2 Rhinopithecus bieti
CGCGGCCGGGCCGCCATGGACCATAAGCCCCTGCTGCAGGAGCGGCCGCCCGCCTACAACCTGGAGGCCGGCCAGGGCGACTACGCGTGCGGCCCGCACGGCTACGGCGCCATCCCCGCCGCGCCCCCGCCGCCGCCCTACCCCTACCTCGTCACAGGTGGGCCCGGAACCAACTTTCCCCGCCAGCGGCTTCCGAGGGGCAAGCCCGGGCGGGGACGCGGGTCCGGAGGACGGCGGGGCCCGCCTGGGGGTCCTTCCTGGAGCTGGAGGTCCCCGGGCCGGCTTCGGGACCCCGCGTCGTCGAGGGCCAGCCTGCTCCTTGGGGCTCTGGTCCTCGGGCCCGTCGTACCCGGCGGGGCCGGATTCCTGCCCCAGATGAACTTTGTGTCACGAGGCGCTCGCTGTTGGCAGATTAGCGCCGAATCAGGCCCGCGGTGGCCGTCCAGAGGGTGGAAAAGACCGGGGGCTTTTTTAGCGGGGTGGAGGTGGGGGGACGGGATGAGTAGTCCCCGTCGCCGTCCGATTTCTCCTCCCTGCACCCTAATGACCTGTCTTCCCCCCCCACAGGGATACCCACCCACCATCCCAGGGTCTACAACATCCACAGCCGGACCGTCACCCGGTACCCTGCCAACTCTATCGTGGTCGTGGGAGGCTGTCCCGTCTGCAGGTGAGTGGGTCTGCAGCCTGAAGACTGGCCCTGGAAGCTCTGAGGACCACCGCCCTACCCCCCAGGACCTCACAAAGTCAGCTCTGCTTGTGGGAGTGGGCCCGGCTTGACTTGGATCTTGATCAGAGCCCTTTATGGGAGGGACAGACAGGCTGCCCGTATGCAGTGTGGAAGAGCGTGGGTCCACTCACCATTGGCTCTGAACACATTTTGTGGGGGCAAAAGGGTGGATTCCTTTTCCTAGATTTTGGGGTATTGCACCCCAAGTGATTGCGATATAGAAAAGGTAACAAGGGGACTCGTGGTCTTGTCTTTGTTCTGGGACTTGCAAGGAATCAGGTGTCTGCATTTTCCTTTAATTTCCACTAGTTTACTCTGCAGTCGATCATCGAAGGTGGTGGAAGGTTTCGTTTTTCCGGAAGGGGCATTTGGAAGTAAGTGCACCAGCAGGAGAGACCTCAGTGGGAGAAGGACGGCTGTAAGAGCTGCTTTAGCCAAAGCTGGCTGGAAACGCTCTTTCACGAGCTGGACCAGGATGGAAGCCCCGTGGTTCTTTGAGGCAGGAGTGATTTTTTTCCACATCCTGGCATTGGACCTGCACAGGCTTTCTGGTTTTCATAGGACCCTGAGGTGCAGCTAGAGGCTTGTTTTGTGGAGGTTTTGAGGATTCAAGTTTAAATAAGGATTAATTAAATATAAATTCTTGGCAGCTGTGGGTGTTCAGATTGCTTAGAAAGTAGGGGCAGAGTTGGCGGGGACAGGGTTTTCAGCTGTATCTGGGAGGAGGAAGTTGAAGCCACTGAGATGGAATTAAGAAACCTTGGTTTGGACTTATACTTGATTTCAAAATTGTGTGTGTAAGGCCTAGAGCAGAGTCATGGGGAAGTGATTTCAGAGCCTTAGCAGGCAACTTCCTGGGAAGAGGGAGGGCATCCCAGAGGTGGGGACAACAGGCTGGGACCTCAGGGGCAGGTTGTGGCCGCTTGCCTGCATAGGGACCCCGTGACAAACCCTAACTGGGACGTCAGTTTGACACAGTTGGTCACCACCCAGCAGAAACATTGGCCTTTGGAGTGAAGGTGGAGGGGAGGGGAGGGGAGGGGAGGGCAGGGTGGGGCGCTGGCTGCCTCCGGGACATAGTTTCCTCAGGGAGCTGCACCGGGTTGAGGGGGCTGGCAGAGCTGTGTGGGTGTGAAGGCACGTGGAGGGGACTCAGAACATGGAGGAGCAGAGGGTCTGCCTGCGTGTCATTGTCCATGCCCTGCCATCCCAGTGTCCAGCCTGCCGGAGGAGCCGGGTTCCAGTCCTGGTCCTACCAGGAACAGCGGGGCCTGTTTCCCCGTCTGGGACATGAGGGTGCCTGGTGAGGTGTCTCTGAAGCTCTTAGCTCTTCTCTGCCCAAAGCCCCTGAACTTGGAGATGTGGGAGACCAGTGGCAGCGAGGGATGGCCCAGATATCCCAGGGCTGGGGGGCGCCCAGGTGGCGGCGCAGTTGCTGTCGGTGTGGAGGTGCTGGCCCTGCCACTTCCCCTTCCCTAGGTGGGAGCTGTGTCCCTGTGGAGGTCCATGGCTTCCGCTGACCCGGCAGTGCTCCCCAGCTACGCAGAACCTGGAGTGGGGTCAGGCTGTGCTCTGCTCTGCTGCGGAGGATCTTGGGCTCGGCCCCCAGAGGCTACAGGAGTGGGGTCCTCGGTTACTTGATCACTGTGCTCTCTGCCCTTGGGCAGCTGCACCAGGCAGGGTGGAGGCTGGGTCCTCTCTGGACAAGGTTGGGGGGTCCTTAGTCCTTTAAGCTGGGACCAGAGCACTCTTTGATCCTCCGGCGACCTCTTGGGTTGCAGCCAGGCCCTCCCAGCACGCAAGTCCCTGCGCTCTGCCTGTGGTGCCCTGGATGCTGGAGAGTGGCCCCCGCTCCCCGAGGCTTTGCCTCTGCAGCAGCATTGGGCATGGGATGGGCCCCTGTGCCCTGCAGCAGCCAGAGGGTGAGCAGGGGGCTGGGTGCTCTGCTGCTGGCGTGGGGAGGGGGTGTGTGGTCCCTGGGCCACTCCTTTCTATGAGGAGAGTGGAGACACATACGTCTGGTCCTCTGGTCACCGCCTGCTGTCTTGGGGCCGGGAGACAGGATACCGCTCACATGACCACACTTCCTCCTGCCCCAGGTCCAGCCCACCGGGCTCTGTCCCCCTCCCTGCCTGGTGGCATGGCAGGAATTTGTCCAAGTCACACGTCTGTTAGTCCTTCTGAGTGAGGCTTGGCCAGAGAAGCCTATGTCCCTTGTGGCTCTGCTGCCCTGGCCAGGCCTTTGCTGAAGCTTCCTGACTCCGTCTGCCCTTTTTAGCGGTTTATGAAGAAGCATTTCCGCAGCCCAGCGGTGGATATGCCCCTGTTCCTCCCGCCCTCCTGCTTCACGCCTGCCCTGCCTTGCCCTGCCTTGCCCTGCCCTGCCCTGCCCTGCCCAAGGCCTGGGCCTCTCTGAAACCGGGTTCTCCCTTGCCCAGGGAGACCAATCTTTCTCTGCTGGGGTGTGGTTATACCTAGGTGCGGGATGAGGTGGCCGCACTGGGAGGCTCTCTTGGGCTGGAGCAGAGCCTGTGCCCTGAAAACCAGGAACGCAGGAGTGGGGAAGGCCCTGGCAACACAGGGCCTGGCCTGCACCAGTCCCCCATGAGTATGGCTGGGCTGTCATTGGGTATTTAGTTTTGGGGGTGACCAGAGAGAGGAAGTCCTGAAAAGGATTTCACCTTTCCTAGGGAAGGTGAAAGGAACAGTTGTGGAGGGCGGATGTTGCTCAGAGGTCCAGGGTGCATGTGGCTCAGTGGCCAGCATGGAGGTTGCCACAGCCCTTGAGGGGCAGAGGTGGGCTGTGGAGGGCACGGGGGGTGACTGTGGGGCCTGGGAAGGGCTGGAGGGGAAGGAGCCTGTGACATCCTTGGGCTTCCAGATGACCGCCTGTGACCTGGAAGCCAGAACTCCCCTGGTTGAGGAAGTGGCTGAGTTAGCTGGGATGGCCCTGCCCATATGCATGGCCTATGGGCTGTCCCTGTCCTGACAGTCTTGGTCTGAGGTGTGGAGGCAGTGGATGGGCTGGAGCTTGGACCTAGGCTGCTTGCTGGGCAGGGCTGTGGACCTCAGGGTCCAAGTGCTGCCTCAGTGGCCTCCTGAGTTTCTAACCTTGGGCTCTGCCCCCAGCTGCGGGCCAAGTGGCACTGCTGGGGTGGGTGTGGTGGCAGGCAGAGTCTCAGGCCTTTCTTCCACAGGAGAGGCTGGGGCTGGCCCTGGCCATTGGGTTTGCTGGGAATGGCCCTGGGAGGTCCTGGTGAACTGTCCCTAAGCGAGGCAGCTCCCCTACCCCTGTGGGGAGTGCATACCCTGGGACAGCCAGAAGCTGGCTGGAGCTGCTTTGGGGCCACCTCGTCCTGCGCTGAGCATGGCTTCAGGCCCGCAGCCCTCTGAGGAAGCCCTGTGTCTCCCCTTTTCCTGGCGAGGCTCGACCTTCCAGCGAGGTGTGCTGGTCTGGGGTTGTTCCTGGGCCTGGATGGTGCCTCGAGGCCACTGTGTGTGCACAGAGGGCAGCTGGGTGCCCTGGGGCAGCCCTCTGTGGCACTGACTGCCTTTGGGGGCTGCCTTGGAGGGAGAATGGGCCTGCAGGATGGGTGCTTGTGACTGGGGAGCCCATCCGGGTTCAGATCCCAGCCACGCTCTTCCTGGCTGGGAGGCCCTGGACACACCCTGGGCTTCAGGCTCCTGTAAACTGCCTGTGGGGACACAGGAAGGGTGAGGATGGCCCTTTCCCTGGGCAGCTCAGAGCCCTGCTGCCAGCTCCTTCTGTCCCTGGTGAGGCGGGAGCCCTGTGGCCTCCACTGTCCCAGGGCCCAGCTCCGGGTGGATGACAGTGGCATGACTGGCCACTTCCACTGCAGGGCTGGAGTCGCCTTAAGGGAGTGCTCTTGGAATTAGTCAGTTCCCTAATTTCGCCAGTGGCCGTGATCCCTCCCTGGCCGCGTGGCCTATTGCGCAAGAATGGGGGAGGGGCGGCTAGAGGGAGCCGGTCAGGACCCGAGCGGTTGAGAAGGTTGAAACCCACCCCACCAACCCAGGTGGGCTCTTCTGGGTTTGGAAGGGAGGAGAACTGGAGGCTGTGGGGACGGACAGGCTGGCGGGGACGGCACCTGTTCCGGGGCGGGGGTTCCCCTTCTCCCCTCCAGTGCTGGCCCTGCAGCTTGGGGAGTCTTGGCCTAGAAGTTGGATCGTGTTTCTCAGTTACGAAGATTTGGGGTTTTAAAAAGCACCTGATGCCAACACTCCTTTTGAGGTCTAGGGCAGTACTGCAGTTAAAACATTAATATTTCTGCAGCAAGACATGAATATTCAGATAAACTAGGATAAATTACGACTATAAATAGCCACACACCAGTTCAGGTCACATGTTGCTGCCAGGTGAGTTTGCTGTCAAGTGACAGTGAGTTCTGCCTTCAGCGCCTCTTGGTGTTTGAAGTTGAGGGTGCGGCTGTGGAATCCTGGGGGGTAGGGTATGCCGCCCACCCTCCAGCTGACCCCAGAGCCAGAGGTGAGGGCCGAATTCTCCTGGCCAGCCCTCGGGCCTTCAAAGCCCGTTCAGTGTTCTCGGGTCTGGATCACAGCCTCCTGTTGCTGGCGGAGGCCTGAGCCTCCTGGGGCGGCTGGATCTGTCCAGTTCCCGGGCGGCACTGCAGGGAAACAGGCTCGCTCTCCCCAGAGACCCAGGGGCCTTGGCCCTCCTGCCCTCTCTTTAAGTGGCGTGGAGGCGGGCAGGAGGGTGGGGGTTGAATGGACCAGGGATGGGGAGGCTGCCCTAGGAGGTGCCAGAGTGGGTCCCCGGACTGAGGGGCTCAGCCCAGGGTGGCACAAACGGGCCAGCCCTGTGCTCTGGCTGAGGACAGGATGGGTCTGGACGGAAGCTCCGTGGGTTGGAAGGAGGAGGGTGTTTCCCTGTGCCTGGGAGGCCGTGGGGTCAGTGCATTTGGTTTGGCCCATGGCGCTGCTTGCAGCCCCAGAGCTGGGAATCGTGCTGAGAAGCGCCGGGGCCTGGGTGGGCTGGGCTGGCGCTGCTGGAAATCCTGGCGCTCAGGTGGGCCAGTGCCCTGGCCCGTGGCAGTGGGAATCCAACGTGTGTGAGCAGCCTTCCTGCGCTTCTCAGCTCTGCCGGAGTAGGTGGGTTTTGGGGTCTGGATGGAGAATTAGGAAGCAGGAGGGTGCTGCTGCCCTTGGACTTGGTGAGAGCAGCAGCTGCAGGTGGGAAGCTGGTGTGGGCGGGGCCACCAGGCAGCACTGAAGCCCCGCCCATTGCACCTGCTGTGCCCCATGGGCGGGCTCCAGCTGGGCTCCCCACCCACACCCCTTTGCCCAGCCTCCTCCCAGGCACCTCTGGGCCTTTGAACAGGCAGTCAGCTCTGCCTGCAGCCCTGCCTCTGAGCAGCTTTGGTCCTGAGGCGAGGTGCTCAGATGGTCACTGATTGGGCCGGCTGAGGGGGGGCCTGGTGGCACTGGGGACCACTCCAGCGGGGCAGGCTTCTTGCCTGGAAGGATTTCTCAGCTGGTTCACCCTCCCTGTCTGCTTTTTCATGGGACATTTTCTAACCAGAATATACAGCCAGTGTGTTTCCTGGGATTTGACTGTAGATGCCGTGGAGGAAACGGGAAAGGAAGCCCAGACGCTCCCTTGAGAGGCCTGAGGCCACTGGCTCCCTCCAGCTCCCCCGGAGCCTGTCATGGCCATCTGTGGGGACACAGCTGGTGCTCGGCCTTCCCGAGGCTCCCCCACCTCGACTGTGTGGTCTTGGGAGCTGTGGCGCTGGGGCTTCTGCCCACCCGACACCCCGGGGAGAAGGTCCTGGAGCCGGGCAGGGCAAGCTGCACTCGGCAGGGCTGGGTGGAGGTGTCCTGCCCAGTCTGGACTGGCAGGGGCAGCCCTGGGCAAGGCTGAACAATTGTGGTGGCCTGACGACCTTGTGGTGCTTAGATAGGGGACACTTTTGTAAAAGTCCATGCAAGAAGTAGAAACTTTGCTGACAGGCTGGGGTCTTCGGCTTGGCTTCGCCTTGGAGCTTCATGGTGTGCTCTGCAGCCCGGCTCCGCCCCTCCACACAGACAGGTGGCGCTGTGTGAGTCTGGGAAACACTGCGTACAAGCGAGCCGCAGGACTTCTCAGAGCCTTTTGAGAACGAATGGACACAGGGACTCTAGGAGAAAAGTTTCCCCAAACCGGCTGAACAGTCCCCCTTTTCCAAATGTGTACCACCGTGTCTGGTTAAGTTTAAATTTTCGTAGAGGTGTTGCAGGGGGGACTGACTTTGTTGCCCAGGCTGGTTTTGAACTGCTGGCTGTAAGCGATTGCCTCAGCCTGCCGAAGTGCTGCAGTTGCAGGCATGAGCCACTGTGTCCAGCTCCATTGGAGACGGCTGAAGGGACCTCCCTGAGGAGGCTGGAGGGAGGCAGGTGGGCATGAAGTGTTTTTTTTTTTTGGAGACAGTTTTGCTCTTGTTGCACAGGCTGGAGTGCAGTGGCGCCATCTCAGCTCACTGCAACCTCCGCCTCCCAGGTTCAAGCAGTTCTGTCTCAGCCTCCCCAGTAGCTGGGATTACAGGTTCCCGCCACTACACCTGGCTAGTTTTTGTATTTTTAGTAGAAACGCGGTTTCACCATGTTGACCAGGCTGGTCTCGAACTCCTGACCTCAGGTGATCTGCCTGTCTCGGCCTCCCAAAGTGTGGGGATGACAGGCGTGAACCACCATGCCTGGCAACTTTTTCTTTCAGCAGTGGAAAGCCTGACTTCAGAATATTCTGGTTTATTTTCCATAATCCCTGGAGAAGCAGGGAATAGGTTCTGTGGGTGGGGTTTGGGCTCCCCAGCCTGCCTTGTCTAGCAGTGGTGGAGGCAGTGGCCCTCATGAGTCCAAACTCCCAGAAAGCAGCTTGGAAACATGCAGAGTGCTGGGATGGGAGTAGGGTTCCCCAGGTAACCAAGTTTTCTCCCCTTAGCAAGGCACAGGTAGTCACGCTTCCCTGTTGCAGGCAGGCGACCACACCGCCTTGTTGTAGGCTCCCCTTCCCCACTAAGCACCAGCTCCCGTCACCTGTCAGACACCCCCACCCTGTTGTGTTCTCTCTCCACTTACTTCAGTACTGGCTGGATGGGGGGGTTTGGGCCCTCAGGAGGACCAGAAGGAGCCAGTAGGGGGCTCCCTGTCTGGTGGGAGCAAAGCTTTTCTCATTTGTGCTGAGCTGGCTAGTGTGGTTAATTTCAGCTGTGTCCAGAACTTTCCAGAAATAGCCTAAGATGCTGAGCTGAGCACTCGGCTCCTGGCTTCCTACTTTTAGGGCCTCTGAAACTGACACTTGGGTTCGATGATTTCAGGTCACTGAACCTATGCTCACTGGCGCAGGATTTGTGGGATGGCCTTCATTAGTCTGTTACATTGAACTTTGTTGAGAAGGAGGCTTTGATATCACATTTTGAGAAATAAGTGGCCTTCAGACATTGTGTGAACATGGCCGACTGCAGTCTCCTATTAACCCACCCCCACTACCAAAGGAAAAAAAGCCCAAATACTGACGGGACCACTAAGCTTGCTGGTTGTTCCTTTTCTGGTTTTGAGACGGAGTCTTGCTCTGCCGCCCAGGCTGGAGCGCAGTGGCGCCATCTCAGCTCACTGCAAGCTCCGCCTCCTGGGTTTATGCCATTCTCCTGCCTCAGCTTCCCCAGTAGCTGGGACTACAGGCGCCTGCCACCTCGCCTGGCTAGTTTTTTGTATTTTTTTTTTTTTTTAGTAGAGATGGGGTTTCACTGTGTTAGCCAGGATGGTCTTGATCTCCTGACCTTGTGATCCACTTGCCTTGGCCTCCCAAAGTGCTGGGATTACAGGTGTGAGCCACCGTGCCCGGCCTCTGGTTGCTCCTTTTCTAAGAGCAGATATGTGTGGCTTGTGGCACCAAAATGATCTTGCCTCTCAAGGTTTTACTTTTTGAGTTGGAGTCTCACTCTGTCACGCAGTCTGGAGTGCAGTGGCTCTATCTCGGCTCACTGCAACCTCTGCCTCCTGGATTCAAGCGATTCTCTTGTCTCAGCCTCCCAAGTAGCCAGGACTACAGGCATGTGCCACCACGCCTGGCAAATTTTTGTACTGTTAGTAGAGACAGGGTTTCTCCATGTTGGCCAGGCTGGTCTTGAACTCCTGAACTCAGGTGATCCACCCGCCTCTGCCTCCCAGAGTGCTGGGATTACAGGCAGGAGCCATCGTGCACCCAGCCTTGCCTTTCAAGGTTAACTGATAAGACTTTTCAACTGTTTTATTCTTCCTCTTTTCTTTGAATGTTAGTGATTAAATAGCAGCTCTGGCCATTCTATGAACAGGCACATGCAGATGGTTCTTGGGGCTCTCCGGGCCAGTAGGCTGTGGCTGGGCGGTGGGGGGCTGTTTTCTCAGGCAGATTGTCACTGTCCCTCACCGGAGGTCCCCATGTCAGTCGTGGCCACTGGTTGGTTGAGTGCAAGGGTGGGAGGGGTGAGGGTTCTGGCTGCCCGGGTCCTAACGGTGCCGCCCTCTCTGCCCTTCTCTGCCGCAGGGTCGGGGTGCTGGAGGACTGCTTCACCTTCCTGGGCATCTTCCTGGCCATCATCCTGTTCCCCTTTGGGTTCATCTGCTGTTTTGCCTTGAGGAAGCGAAGATGCCCCAACTGCGGAGCCACCTTCGCTTAAAGGAGCAGCAGGCCCAGCTCTCCTCCCCCAGCTCTTTTTCTAATGTAAATGTTGTGTACAATAGTTTTATTTGATTAAGCTTCAGAACTGTTTTGTAAAGCGAGGTGGGACAGATGTGGCACACGCCAGCTGCGGTTTCCCGGAGCGTGGAGCGGCAGCGCTGCTGCTCCCGCCCGAGGCTCATGACAACTCAATAAAGCACTGCTTTTATTTTCTGCAGTCTTCAATTTGAGAAAGGTGAGAAATAATGTTTTCAATAAATGAGATTCATACCATTGTTGACCTGGTGCTGCTTACTCGGTGCTTTCAGACACCCAGGAAAGACCGGAACGACGCCCCCATTGCTGCCTCAGCGTTCCCCAGGCCAGTCCTGACCACCTTGTATTCAACAGGTGCTTACAGCTCAAGAAAATATGCTGGTTTTCAAGTTCTTTATTATTAAAATTATAATCACTTGACATTTACAGAACAGGCACCTCGGTGCCAAGGACAAGGTCATCCCCCCGTTCTGGTCTGGGAGGTGGAACCTGGGGCCTGCAGGTTGCATCTGAGACCCCCAGGTCCTAGTCTTCAACTCCGTAACAAAACCAGAACCATCCCCAAGGGGGAACGCCAAAGGCCAGGTGTCACCCGTAGCACCAGATGGGGCTGAGCCCTGCCTCTGACGTCTGAAGTGGGGAACACGGCCACGGGGTTTGCGTGGACTGAATTCTCATGTGGCTGCAGGCCCTTCTGTAGGACAGACTGGAGGCGTTCACATATAGTTCATGGTGCCTGCAGCCCTTCCTGGGGGGGGGGTGAGGCGCGTCTAGTTTGTCCTCCCAGCAGATGGTGACACTGCTGGACCTGGCTGGAAGGAGTCTGAAGCATCGCCCACGTCCACTGGCTTACCTGCATGTAACCTCTCCCAGTCTCAGCCTCACAGGAAAGTAGTGCACTTAAGCCATAGCCCCAGCACCCCACAACACACACACAGCGGCTGGGCTGGAAATCTGTCACCTGGGCTGCAGGGCAGCGGCATGATCTGGCTCACTGCAACCTCTGCCTCCCGGGTTCAAGCGATTCTCCTGCCTCAGCCTCCTGAGTGGCTGGGATCACAGGCACACACCACCATGCCTAATTTTTGTATTTTTAGTAGCGACTCCTGACCTCAGGTGACGCGCCTGCCTCAGCCTCACAAAATGCTGGGATTCCCCTGTACCTGGGCGGGGCTGGGAATTGGGTCCAGATCCTTGGCAGCCAGAGGTGAATTCCAGCCCCGGGCTTAGGGCAGCCAGTGCACAGTCCTCACATCCGTACCACAGGGCCAGGTTCTGAGGGCATCATGAAAAACCCACCCTCTCCAGGCACCAGAGGTCATCCTGGCTTTACACGTATCCTTTGAGAGTCTGTAGCCGATTCAAACACGGAGAAACCGGGACCCCGAGAAGTTTGAGTGTATTGGTAACGGATGCAGCTTTGGCCAGCTAGCAGAGTGAGAACACAAGGAGCCGTGACTCCGACGCCCAGGCCTGTGTCCTGGATGGGCTGTGTGCAGCGAATCCAGTCAGTGACTCCTAGCTACCAAGAAAAGGCGGTCTCGGAAGGGATTTCGTCAAGTGCTCCATGTGGCTGTGATAAGGGCAGGCAAAGCGTCTTAGCACTTACAGCTCTGGTACAGTCGGACGGAGGGCAGGGGTGTCTCTATCTCTGGAAGCTCTACACTTTGATTAAACATTTTAAGTTAAATTACATTCATATAGTATTTTCATAATTTATATTACTTAAAATTACGATTTGCATGCTGAAATGCAAACTTCCGTGATACTTTCTTTAGACATAATGCTACTAAGAGCACGTGCTTGA
The DNA here is from genome assembly GCF_001698545.2 of Rhinopithecus bieti. Classification (NCBI taxonomy): domain Eukaryota; kingdom Metazoa; phylum Chordata; class Mammalia; order Primates; family Cercopithecidae; genus Rhinopithecus; species Rhinopithecus bieti. Next base: position 298,317 of record NW_016823572.1, read on the forward strand.
TAAAACGGATCTCATTGACATCAGGTGCAGAAAGCCAGTCATGAAAGCATAGACTATCCCTTATTCTGGCTGTTAAGGAAAAAAAATTCATTAAAAAAAATACAGTAAAGATTAAAACCAAGTTTTACTGTTTCTTGAACAGAATAGGAAGAAAATATTTTAAATGACTGAGTTGGTCATTAGACTATTACTCATTTATCTTAAAGGCAGAACCGTGTCAACCCAACTACGTGAAACAGAGAAGCATGCTTTGCTTAGGCAGGCGACATTAGAGTTAGGACGTGCCCATCATTCCGCGAGGGAGAACCGGAGAGGCCCGGGAGAGTCCTTGGCCGTCTTCTCATCGAATGATGGGTGCCGAGCGATCATTCGTCACGGTTGGGCGGAGTTTCACAGTGGCAAAGGGGTTTTCTCCGCTGCAGGGGATAAGGAAAACCTTTCAGAACTTCCACTCCATGAGGGAAACTGGATTTTAACAGTGCTAATAACCCATTCTTTCCCTGTGAGACTGTGCACTGACCACCTCACCAGCTTGTACAGGTCCCAGCAGCCGTTTCTGAGTGTGGAAGTTTTGTTCAGTGATGATTCCTACACCGTACCACCCGCTGCAGAACGAACCTGGTTTTAAACGTTCTGGATGTGGGCACCCACACCTCTTTAGTCCTGCATTGCACGTGATATGGGGGCCGCTCTGGGGTGGGCAGGCCCTGCTCCCAGGGTGGTCTAAAGCAGGTGGCAAAGGGAGCAGGGGGCTGCAGTCCCCCATGGCTCCACAGGCTGAGGCCTTTCTCAGGCTGGGCCTCCTGGGCAGGGCACCGAAGGCCCTTCCGGGGACATCATGGGGAAGAGCAATGTCACATGCTGAGGCTCACGCAGGAAGCCACACCTACCTGAGAAAAGGCGGCTTTGCAGTCCCGTTGGCATCGTTCTGTGAGAAAGATAAAGAGGTTTATGGAGGGCTTGGAATTGGTCTTTTAAACATTATTTCAGGTAGAGATGGGGATTTGTTATGTTGCCCAGGCTGGTCTCGAAACTCCTGAGCTCAAGTGATCCTTCCACCTTGGCCTCCTAATGTGCTGAGACTACAGATGTGAGCCACTGCGGCCGGCCTGTGTTGGAGATTTTTAATAAGACCTGAAGGTAAAGACACCTAAAACATAAGGGATGTTTAAAAGTGCCCTGTCTGGGTCTGTGAGGCTGTCTAAATTCACTTGGAAGAATAAGGCAAGAACAGAAAACGCTCTGAAAGGCGCTAACGGCCCTCCCAGGTGTCAGAGCGTGGACAGAGCATGGCACTGCCTGCGCGGGTCACCCATGATGTGGAGCCGTCTGCTAAACTCGGAAACAGTTTCACAAAATGAAGCTTGAGCAACAGCGACATCACAGAAGAAAACATTTGTGCCAAACAGAACCTCTCCGACTCGGGGGAAGCAGATCCCGCAGGTCCTCAGCCACGGTCTTTTGAGTGCAGAATCTAGTGACTGGGGTGTGCCTTTTGGGAGCTGACTCCTGAAGCATGACACGAAGAAACAGGAAGTAAAAATAAAACCCCACTGACTTTGGGGCTGCTGGAGCCAGGGATCTTGTAGGAAGCTGAAAAACTGAGGAAGAGAGAAGGTGGAACCAAAGTTCAAAGGTGCCTGCAGGGCTCGGGGTCGGCAACACCTCCTTCCAGCACCTGCCACCCAGTGCGGGCCAGGGCCAGGGGTGTGCCGCCTTCTTTCCCTCACCGCAAAAAGCCTGCAGGGTTGAACAATCTTTCCAGCCCACGCACAGGGAGCGGAGTCAGGCAGCCGCCCAGGAGAGGGCAGTGTAACACTGTGTAACCAGCCTGCGGCCCGGCCACACCGTCCTGGCAGCCCCAGGAAGTGTCCCGGCACCCCCAGGAGTCTCAGGGAGCACGCAGACCTCTGAAGATTGACTTAGGGGAGGCCCTCTCATGCCCGATGCCGGCGCTGGAGTGCAGGCCGTTCCTGGAGGTGGAGGCCCAGGCCAGGCCTCCTCTGGGATGGCCGCCACTGCATGTTGGGTGTACAGACTGTGGACACAGAAGGCAGGTTGGAAGCCCCAGGGCTGTGGCCTGAGACCTACCCCACCCTCCCTAGACCCCCTGGGCAGGGCAGCTGGGGCCAATTCAGTGTCTGCTTTTCATCACTGGAGCACAAAGCCACTGCCTTGCCTCGCACATCCTACAGGGCTTTAAATGGCTGCAAAAGTGACTTCTCCCTGCAGGGCACGCAGCGCTTCCCTAGCAGGGCTCGGAGGAAGTCCTTGCTGGTGTGAGTCATGCTCTGCGCTGATGGGCTCATTTATGATTTAAATGCACCAGGGTGCCTGTCGCGTGTGCTCACGGCGCTGACATTCGTGGACGCTGTTGCAGAAAGGCGGCCTGTGGCCCAGAGGGCAGGCGGCCGGGCCGTGGCTGGGCCTGAGGCACACTTCATGCCAAGCCTGACTCCACTCCGCCCTCCCCTCCTCTCCCACTGCAGTCCTCTGACTCCTTGGGGCCAACACCGACTCCCTGTGCAGCTTATACTAGGGGAAGGCGCTTCTCAAACTGGAAACCAGAAACACCCTCCGCCCACCCCGAGCACACCCCGGAGCTTGTTCAGAGCCTCCTGGGCCCCCACGGGACTTTAAAGGGGTCCCAGTCAATCCTCACAAGGAACGCAGCAAGAAGCACCCACTCCTGCCAGGAGGACTGAGGAGGAAAAAGAATGCTTAAGATGACAGCTTGAAGCCACTCAGTGTCGGGCCAACCCTGTGTACACACACCTGAGGCCCAGCAATCCTGTTCCCTGTAGGAACAGGTAGGGCACATACCCATGGGCACCGAGACACTCGGGCAGCGCTGGGGAAACAGCCCAGACCGGAAACACCAGATGCCCATCAATGGGAGAGCCAGAACCAGCTTCTGTGCAGACAGCGGGTCACCGCACAGCGCTGAGCAGCTGTCCCTATGGGGCCACCCCAGACGGCCGTCTCCGTGCCAGGGCTTGGGGAGTCTGGTGTTGGAGAAGGGATGGTCACGGAGGTGGGCCACACCGGGTGATCCTGGGAGCCGGGAACATCCTGCTAGGTACACGGAGTCGCATCATGAAAATTCATTGTGTGCTTTTCTGTCTGTGGTATTCTGTAATACGATGTTCATTTTAAAATACGTATTGGGCCGGGGACAGTGGTTCACGCCTGTAATCCCAGCACTTTTCTTTGGGAGGCTGAGGTGGGTGGGTCACCTGAGGTCACGAGTTCAAGACCAGCCTGACCAACATGGAGAACCCCTGTTTCTACTAAAAATACAAACTTAGCCGGGCGTGGTGGCGCATGCCTGTAGTCCCAGCTACTCAGGAGGCTAAGGCAGGAGAATCACTTGAACCGGGAGGCAGAGATTGCGATGAGCTGAGATTGCGCCACTGCACTCCAGTCTGGGCAAAAGCGAGACTCCATCTCAAACAAAACAAAACAAAAAAAAACCCAACAAAACAAAAACAACAAAAAAAAACATAGTGGACGTGTTCAGGCAGATTTCTCGTTTAACATCTACATGCTCCTCAGGGACCTGAAACCTCAGCGCTCCCTCTGGATACAGGATGGGCAGGAGCCTCTCTGCCTCCCTCTCCAGGGCAAAGCAGGCTCACGAGGGCAGGGCTTGGCACATACGGTGCCTCTTATCAGGTGGCGTCCGAGGGCCTCACAGTGTCCTCCCTGCGTCCCTGTCTCAACCGCACACACTCAGCCCACTGTGGTGGCCACTGAAGCTAGACCTGCCCTCCTCCCTGTTCCCTACCCTTGCAGTGGGGGACACCTCCAAGGCAGAGGCAGCACTGCCGCCGGCACTCAGGGCCCCGCGGGTACTGCCTGCTGCACGTCCTGTGTCCCCAGCAAGACAGGAGACCACGAAGGCCATGAAACCACTGGCCACTACGAGAGTGGGTTGGGCTGCAACTGGAGACTGTACAGCGAGGCCACCAAGCGGCTGACTGTGGCCAGGGTGGACACATCTTGTGATCCCCCATCTCCCCCAGGAATCCAAAATGCGTGTGTGGACACTGGCTGACCGCCTGTCACCCGATGCCTGTTCCACACCCCTTCCTGACTGTACGGACTTTCCGGGGTGCCCACCGCATAGCCATGCGCCCAGGGTGGGGGACTAGTTGATCCAGCTTTCAGAGGGGTCCCGGGCAGCTCGGAGCACCCAGCACCGCTTTTTCCTCAGGCCGCAGCAGAGAATGCCGGTGGCCCTCACTGCAGAGGGCAGGACAGAGTGATCCGGGCCAGCGCAGAGTGGCCTTGCTCCTGAGCAGAACGGAATATCCCTAAGGAACATTTCCAAGCCAGCTGGAGGCCAGTTACTTGCAACAAAAGTGGCCCTCGCTGACACCTGTGTCTTCAGTGTGAACACCCATTCCAGTCCTCGTCTGTGGTCCGGACTTGTCTTCCAGTTCACTTCGCATCTAGTTCAACCCCTTTATTCTCAAAATGGGGACGCTGAGGCCCCGACAGGGAAAAGTCAACCGCTCTGAGTCACCGGGATCTTTTTGGAAGCCGAGGTGCCCACGTTGTGATGCAAACGAAGATGCGTGCAGGCCTGCACACGGGGCACCGGCTGCTCTCAGGAGGGGCTCACACCATGGTGAACGCGCGCTGTGAAATGTAGGCTTGCTTTTCAAAAGGAGAGCTGTGTGCTTATTTAAAAATATATTGGGAGGGAGCCAGTACTTCCTCACTTGGAACTGCAGTAGAAAATACGTAAATTAAAAAAACTTAGGCCAGGCACAGTGGCTCACGCCTGTAATCCCAGCACCTTGGGATGCCGAGGCAGGAGGACTGCCCGAGGTCAGGAGTTCAAGACCAGCCTGGGCAACATAATGAGATCTTATCATTATTAATAAAAACTGAAAGAGGTATCACGTGACCTGTGGCAAGCCCCCAGCTCGAGTCCTAGCAAGTCTCCCCTGCCCCCTGGGGAGAAGCCCCTGCTCTCAGATCGGGCAAGACACGCTGTCATCAGGACAGCCGTGGGGCTTCCCAGGTGAGTGGGCTGCTCTGTGGAGGATGGCCCCCTGTACACCTGAGCCTAAGCGTTCCAGTGTTAAATGACCTGTAACTCACAGTAGCTGGATGTAAAACTACATAGAGAAATGCTTTTAAAAAGCATGAGGATGCTTTCCCAGCTCTCATGGATCCCAGTGTTTGGCCTGGGCTCTAATACAGCTTCCCCCACATCATCAGCTGGTTCAGGCATTTTGGTTAGGGAAGGCTAAGTTAATCCAGGTGGACATACAAATGCTGAGACGCCTAATTCCAGGACTGTGTTCCCGGCCCTCAAGGGTGCCAGAGTCCCCCGGGGCTTTCAGGTGGCAAAGGCTGCCATTTTTGAGACAGGTCTTGCTCTGTCACCCAGGCTGCAGCGCAGTGGCACAATCACAGCTCACTGCAGCCTCGACCTCCTGGGCTCAATCGATCCTCTTGCCTCAGGCTCCTGAGCAGACTCTATAGGTATATGCCACCATGCCTGGCTTTTTAGTTACTTTTCTTTTCTTTTCTTTTTTTTTTTGAGATGGAGTTTTCCTCTTGCTGCCCAGGCTGGAGTCCAGTAGCATGATCTCAGCTCACTGCAGCCTCTACCTCCTGGGTTCAAGTGATTCTCCTGCCTCAGCCTCCTGAGTAGCTGGGATTACAGGCGCCCGCCACCACGCCCAGCTAATTTTTTTTGTATTTTTAGTAGACAGAGTTTCACCATGTTGGCCAGGCTGGTCTCAAACTCTTGACATCGGGTGATCCACCTGCTTCGGTCTCCCAATCCCAGTAGCTGGGATTACAGGCATGAGCCACCACGCCTGGCCGGTTTTTTAGTTAATTTTCTATATAGACGAAGTCTCACTATGTTGCCCAGGCTGATCTTGAACTCCTTGGTGCAAATGATACTCCCACCCTGGCCTCCCAAAGTGCTGGGATTACAGGTGTGAGCCACTGCACCTGGCAGGCTGTAATCTTTTGAGCCTCAGCCATGGTACCTACTTCTCGACCACCACGTTATGGATCAAGCTTCTTATTTATATATATTGAGATGGGTTCTCTGTCACCCGGGCTGGACTTGAGTTCCTGGGCTCAAGTAGCAGGGATCACAGGCATGAGCCACCATGCCCAGCTACAGCAAGTTTTTAAATGGAGCACTGTCCTGTTTTGTATGATCTATTCCTAACTGTCCAATGTGGCAGCCACCAGCTGTATATGGCTACTTAAATTAATTAAAATTTGCTGGGCATGGTGGCTCACACCTACAATCCCAGCATTTTGGGAGGCTGAGGTGGGAAGATCGCCTGAGATAAGAAGTTCGAGACCAGCCTGGCTAACATGGTGAAACCCCATCTCTACTAAAAATACAAAAATTAGCTGGGTGTGGTGGCAGGCACCTGTAATCCCAGCTACTTGGGAAGTTGAGGCAGGAGAATCGCTTGAACCCGGGAAGTGGAAGTTGCCGTGAACCAAGATCACGCCACTGCACTCCAGCCTGGGGGACAGAGCAAGACTCCGTCTCATAAATGAATGAATGAATGTAAACCTCTAGTCCCTTTGTTGCACTGTCCGTTTTTCAAGCATTCTGCTGCCCTGTGTGCCCTGTGGCTGATGGGCTGGCCAGGGAGCATTTACGTCTGCGCTGCTCGTGCCTGACACAGATGCTTGATCCGTGCTCCCTGCAGGTGCGGGAGGCTGCGAGGCCAGGAGGCCCAGAACACACGGCCATTCCCCTGCTCCCGCCCTTGGAGCAGCGCTGACGCGTCTGCAGGCTGTTTCCCACAGCTGCGCTCCTGGAACTCCTGACTGGGGTCAGTCTGGATGAAACGTCGTCACTTGTCTGACAGAAGGAGCGCTGTCCACGGAGGCTGGATGTGGCTGACAGTTGTGGTCCCTCCCTGCAATGCTTTTACAGTCTGCACAGGATGTTAAAATAATAGCAGGCAGGTGACCATGGCGTGTCTTATCAGGAAAGCGTACTGATGTGGAGGCCAAGAAGCTGCTGGCTGAGATTTCAGAATTGGGTTTCTAACCTGCCTTGGACAGCAGCTGCCATTCTTCTGTGCCTTCCTTTCTCCATTTCACGAGGCCCCACGATCCTGCTACCTCCCGGGAGGTCCCAGCACAGGCACCGCTCAGGAAGCACCATGAGGTACAAAGGGTGTGAAGGTATGAAAGACAGGAGGGCACCACGGGCCGGCAGCGCCACTCCCCTCGCAGCCCAGTCAGAAGCCAGATGGCAGCGTGGGGGCTCGTCTTGCCTCTCCAGCTGCTGCCTGACCCCAGCTCTCGAGCCCCCCCGAGTCACCGCAATGCCTAGGCCTCGTGTTTTTGCCGAAGCTCGTGCCTCAGAGCCTGGCTCCAATGCTTTCCTCCTAGAAGCCTCCCCTGATGCGTCCCAGGAACCCCGGCCTCTCCCCTTGTCCTCGCCCCATGCATCCAGCGCTCCCTGGACTCCACCCCTGGGTGGGTCTCATTCCTCTTTGTGTCCTGAGGGCCTGGCTCTAGGCCACCCAGTAGAGGCCGGCTGGATGAGTGCTGTTGGGACAGTCTCATCTCTGTCTACAAAACCTCTCCCCCACAGCCATCCCCTCATTGCCATGTGACTGTGTTGACAGAAGTCTGCTGCCCAGGGAATCTCAGCTGCCATCAGTGATAAACATGACCTCCCTGTGGGCGTCACCTCCACCCCTGTGCAGTACAGGCCTTCTCACTGATTTCAGTGATCATGAAGTTAATCAGCAGTCAGTCCTCAAACACGTGCAGAATCAATGACAACTGAAATTATCAGAACCTGTGTAAGGAGGGCATTCTCATGAGGTATTTGGGGCTTTTGAATGTTCTTGGATGAAACCAGAAATGAAAGGCTGCTAAACTGAAAGCCTGAAAGCCTACTAGCTTTCGAGACAGAAAGGGGGCCCGAAGATGACGGTGTGCGTGTGCATGCGTATGCGTGTGTGTGTGTGTGTGTGTGTGTGTGTGTGTCTGTGTGGTGAGGGCTGGAGGGAGGGTGGTCTGTGGGAAGTGAGCTTTGGCAGGTAGAGCCCATGGAGGCAGCCGGGAACAGGATGACTAGGAATCTCTCCTGTGGAGGGGACAGGCTGAAGCTCATGGGTGTGAGCTGAGAATACCAGCTCAGGCGGGAAGGGTGGCAGTGGTGTCCACATGGGCCAGCCGCGCTGGTGGAGGCTACAGGGCACCAGGTCACCCCCTGCCCAGCCCAGCCCTCCGGGTCAGGGCCCTCGGGGACAGTGGTGTGCTTAAAGCTCTGCTGCCCGAGGAAGTGGGAAGCCGGTAAGAGGCGCGCACCGTGCACAATCCTTAGATTGCTGGCAGCCTCCTGACACTGACAGAATGTCGTGACCCAGCCAACGAAGAGGTTTAAGAATAAAGCCAGGGGCCGGGCACGGTGGCTCAAGCCTGTAATCCCAGCACTTTGGGAGGCCGAGACGGACGGATCACGAGGTCAGGAGATCGAGACCATCCTGGCTAACACGGTGAAACCTCGTCTCTACTAAAATACAAAAGCTAGCCGGGCGAGGTGGCGGGCGCCTGTAGTCCCAGCTACTCGGGAGGCTGAGGCAGGAGAATGGCGTAAACCCGGGAGGTGGAGCTTGCAGTGAGCTGAGATCTGGCCACTGCACTCCAGCCTGGGTGACGGAGTGAAACTCCTTCTCAAAAAAAAAAAAAAAAAAAAGGAATGAAGCCAGGTCACCTTTACACTCCCCAATGCTAAGTAAGGAAGAATCTGTCATTACCGAGAACACTGACACTTACAACCAGGCTTCTTCCATTTATCCAATTCCCTGCAGTGAGAATGGCGGCAACAGTGCTTTCTTCACCAGGCTTTATCCACACGATAAATACACTGACAATGGTACGTTTTCGTTTTCTAACACTGGAGACTATCCAGGGTTGGCTAAAGTGTCAGTGTTCTCACTTACAATGCCAGAGCTGTGATTTTTGGGGGCAAGATTCTTTTACCTTAAAAGGCATTATCCAGCCCTAATAAAGCAGCAGGCTAGGCAAACATCAACAACCACTAACATCACAAAAAGAGACAGACACGCACATGTGCCTCCTCACTGGTGAAATGCTCCAGCAAAACACAACAGGCAAACCAGCAAAACAGCAACAGACTCTGAGCAGGGCCTGAGGTCCAACTACCAGTTTACAGAAATACAGGAGACATGGGGGAATGCAGAAAGGACGCCACCAGCAAAACCCAGATGGGGGACCCCCTCCAGGACAAATGACTGATTCTTCTACAAAGAGACTGCTAAGGACAAGAGGCAGAGGGGAGACCTGCAGCCAGAAAAGGCCTCATGAGACCTGTCCACCAATTACAATGTATGTAGCTGACTTGGGTCCAGATTCAAACAACTACACTGTCAACCATTTTTCTTTGCTTTTCTTTGAGACAGGGTCTCTGTCACCCAGGCTGGCGTACAGTGGTATGATCACAGCTCACAGCAGCCTCGAACTTCTGGGTTCAAGCGATCCTCCCATCACAGCCTCCTGAACGGCTGGGATTACAGACATGTGCCACAGTACCTGGCTAATTTTTATATTTTTTGTATATATAGGGTTTTGCTATGTTGCCCAGGTTGGTCTAAAACTCCTGGGCTCAAGTGATCCTCCCGCCTTAGCCTCCCAGCACTTTGGGAGGCCGAGACGGGCGGATCACGAGGTCAGGAGATCGAGACCATCCTGGCTAACACGGTGAAACCCCGTCTCTACGAAAAAATACAATTACACAGACGTGAGCCATTGCACTGCCTCAAAGACGTTTTGAATGAAGTTTCAAAAGCTAGCATTCCTAAACCAAACCACGCCATTGTAGTCCACAACGAGGCAGGTGTATGCTCCCAGACTCCTCAAGGCTTACGCGAAGGTCCGGGGCAGGCACATTTTAGAAGCGCATCCATTTCACATCATTGAGAGACTCCACCTGAGCACCACTCACAGCTGAACAAAGGCCCCGGACACAGGGGATAGGGGCCTGGCTCCTTTTGCCAAAGCAAGACAGCTTCTGGAGCAAGGGGTGCAGACACCACCACCCGGTCTCCTCCCCTTCACCCACAGGCCTCACGCCAGGGCACACTAACCTCGGCCAACCCAGCCTGGGAGGGACGTCCAGCCGCGCTGCTCCCCACCCCACCATCACCTCAACTTGTGTTATTCTCTGCATGGCTTCTAGTGTCGATGTTGTTGATTTTTTATTGTCTGCTTCCTATCACTAGAACAGAAATTCCGAAGAGGCGGAGTCTGGCCTTGTTCTCCTCTATCTGGAGAGCCCGCACCAGGGCCTGGTGCCCAGCAGACATGCGCAGTGACGGGAGTGGATGAATTGGTTCCGGGAGCCCAGGCCCTCCATGCTGGGCCCCCAGAGGCACGTTAGGGTTATCTTTCAGGGTTATCTTTAGCCCTAAACCCCGTGCCTAGAGGGTTTAGGGTTAAAGATAACATCCGCAGTGCCTGGGAGTAAAGACTTTCTGAAGAAAGATGAAGTTACCACTTTTAACCTAAACCTCTCTTCAGAAAATAAGAAAATGAAAGAAAATGGTGATTCAATGGCTAAAAGACTGCAGCCAGGCAGGAGAGAGAAGAAACCTAATAAAGTCTAGCAAACTAGGGGCGCCCGTGTGTAAACTGTCCCTGACAAGACAGAGTCCACGTGAAAGAAGGGCTGAAGTCAAGGAGGTGAAAGGCTGCATGACAAAGAAGGGAATCTAGAGGATTAAAGGCGGCAAGGCCCCTCCTCCCGGGGAGAGGGGCACCACCCTCCCACCGGGGGCAGAGCAGAGCAAGGCGGCCACCACTGAGGGAACAGCAACCTGTGCCTCCCAGTCGGGATGGCGAGTCCAGGACACAGGACGCCCCGCTGTGGCTTTACTCACAGGGGCTGTGGTCTCGGGCTTGGACGCTGGGGCCTTAAAGGTGGATGTCGTTCTGGCTGCGTCTGCTCTCCTGTCGGCAGCTGCCCCCATGGACAAGCATTCCAAGTAGTCAGGTGGGGGGATGACAACACTGCTGTTCTCAGACAAGTTCACGGTGCTGATGCTTCTCACTGGCGTGGGGCTCAAACCCAAAAAGGACACAGCACATGTTAGATAATGTCTCACCACCAAGCCCCAAACATCCTCCATGTCCCTGACCAAGGACAACAGGAACGGTACGTCACCAATCAAAACCTGATCTTGATCTCGCACACACAGTACATATATCAATGCAAAACACTGTATTTTTTTTTTTTTTTTTTGAGACGGAGTCTTGCTCTGTCACCCAGGCTGGAGTGAAGTGGCCGGATCTCAGCTCACTGCAAGCTCCGCCTCCTGGGTTCCCGCCATTCTCCTGCCTCAGCCTCCCGAGTAGCCGGGACTACAGGCGCCCGCCACCTCGCCCGGCTAGTTTTTTTATTTTTTAGTAGAGACGGGGTTTCACCGTGTAAGCCAGGATGGTCTCGATCTCCTGACCTTGTGATTCGCCCGTCTCGGCCTCCCAAAGTGCTGGGATTACAGGCTTGAGCCACCGCGCCCGGCCCAAAACACTGTATTCTTAAATTTTTTTTGCGACAGTCTCACTCTTGTCACCCAGGCTGGAATGCAATGGCATGATCTTGGCTCACTGCAACCTTCGCCTCCCAGGTCCAAGTGACTCTCCTGCTTCAGCCTCCCGAGTAGCTGGGATTACAGGTGCACGCCAGTGTGCCCAGCTAATTTTTTGTATTTTTAGTTGAGACGGGGTTTCACCATATTCACCAGGCTGGTCTCGAACTTCTGACCTCAAAGTGATCCGCCCGCCTCAGCTGGGATTACAGGCGTGAGCCACCACACCTGGCCTAAAACACTGTAATGTTTTTAGCGGTTTATAAACATATCCTCACAAAGTTTTTTTTTTTTTTTTTGAGACGGGGTTTCACTCTTACTGCCCAGGGTGGAGTGCAGTGGCGGGATCTTGGCTCACTGCAACATCCGCCTCCCCGGTTCAAGTGATTCTCCTGCCTCAGCCTCCCAAGTAGCTGGGACTACAGGCGCCTGGCACTATGCCCGGCTAATTTTTTAATATTTTTTTTTTTTGTAGAGACAGGGTTTCATGATGTTGACCAGGCTGGTCTTGAACTCTTGACCTCAGGTGATCTGCCTGCCTCAGCCTCCCAAAGCGCTGGGATTATAGGCACGAGCCCGTGCCTGGCCAAAAAATTCTTTAAAAGACATGACAAAAGGAGAGGAAACCTTTTAAATTAGGGGCTGGCTCTTGATTGATTTAATCTAAGGAAAGAAATTGGAGACTAGCAAAAGCTGGAGTGAGCAATGAGCTAAGAGTTAAAAAAAAAATGTAAAAACTTGAAATTTTAACATCCTAAAAAATGTTACTCAGTTTTTCTTCCCCAGTACAATGGCATTTTAGCTATTCTGCTAGGGATGAAGATTGCAGACAGCATCAGACCTTGGGGAATGCAACATTGGACCTGGAGGCCTTCTACTTGGCTAGCCGGATGGGTTATGGGGGTTTCGTGAACTTCGACCCTCCCACCTCAGCCTCCAGAGTAGATGGGACAATGGGCATATGCCACTATGCCCTGGCTATTTATTTTTTTGTAGAGATGGGGGTGTTGCTATGTTGTGCAGGCTGGTCTTGAACTTGTGGCCTCAAGTAATCCTCCTGCCTCCATATCCCAAAGTGCTGGGATTACAGGCATGAGCCACCATGCCCGGCCAGTGTCCTCATTTTTTAAAGTGGGAGCCCACCTCATGGGGCTGCTGTGAGAATTAAATGAGCGAATCAATGCAAAGCCCTCTGGACAGTCTCTGGGCAGTAGCTACTGTTATGATCTCATCTGGAATACGGATTTGGGGTTTTCGGCATGGAGGTGCTCAGCGAAGCACAACAGTGTATTTCAAGCCATGGGAGTGGACGAGATGGCCCAGCACAGGCAGGAAGGACGGACCAAGGGTGACCCCCAAGAACACTCATGTTTAATTGATGGGCGGAAGAGGGGTGCAAAGAGCTGATGAGGCAGAAGACAAACAGAGCACAGGTCAAGCAGCCAGGGCCAGAGAACATTCCAGAAAAAGCATACAACAGCGTTAAGGGCTGTAAGATAAGGACGGTAAGATAAGTGTACGATAAGGACAGAAAACACATGCCTTGGGTTTAGCGACCAGGAGGTACGGGGGACAGGGAGGGAGTTTCAGAGGGCTGCAGGACTGCGGGGAGTAGGTGGCCTGGGCAGGGTCTCCTTACGGCAGCAAAGCTCGAGGACAAAAGAAATCACAGCAGACAGCACCTTGAGCCACAGTCTCATCTCTGACTAGTCCATGAGAGCTGAGGCTTAGGGCAGGGCCTGTGACAAGAGCTAGACGGTGTTGTGTTATGGAAACCTCAGGGCAGGGGTTTCTGTCACTGGGAGAGATCAGCCACGTTCAGGGCTACCTTGGTGTGGGCACAGTCACTGCTTCCGTCTCATTTTCTTCCAGCAACTTCGTGTATGACGACGGGAACCAACCCCTCCTACCGGCACAGAGTGAGAAAAGATGCTATCAGCAGTAGACAAGTGGATGGCAGCCTCCCTGAACAGCCTGATGAGAGCTCAGGGCAGACCGGTCCATGGCTCCAGAAAGGTCCACGTGTGGAGTAAATGAAATTAAGGCTTTTAATAGATAAATATGGACTTTCACATACACTGAACCATGTGTATTGTTAACAATTTTTCTTTTTTCTTTCTTTTTTTTTTTAATAGAGACAGGGTCTCGCTCTGTTGCCCAGGCTGGAGTGCAGTGGTGCGATCATAGCTCACAGCAGCCTCGAACTCCTGGGCTCAAGCAATCGTCCTGCCTCAGCATCCGAGTAGCTGCGACTAGAAGTGTACACCACCATGCCTAGCTAAAAAGCAATATATGTTGTATGTATGACATTAATTTGATTTGGATTACCCTTTTTTTCATATTGGTTTTATTTAATACATCAGAACAATCTGTCTAGAAAACTGACAAGCTAGTTACAGGAAGGCTTGTGCACATAATTATGGCTGAAATTAAGAGGATTGCATTCAAACTATGTGCTAAACCTTAACAAAGTATATATGATATGCAGATTATCCTCAATAAAGCACATACCAATTTTATTTAATTTATTTTTTTGAGACGGAGTCTTGCTCTATCACCCAAGGCTGGAGTGCAGTGGCGCGATCTCGGCTCACTGCAACTTCTGCCTCCCAGGTTCAATCCCAGATTTTCCTGCCTCAGCCTCCTGAGTAGCTGGGATGACAGGCGCCTGCCACCACGCCTAGCTAATTTTTGTATTTTTAGTAGAGATGGGGTTTCACCATGTTGGCCAGGCTGGTCTGGAACTCCTGACCTCAGGTGATCTGCCCACCTTAGCCTTCCAAAGTGCTGAGATTACAGGCATGAGCCACTGCACCGGCCAAATGCTAAGTTTTTTTAAAAAACAAAAAAATGTTTAAATTACTTTCAGAGAGGTGACTTCATATGCTCTAATAACTATGCATGTACCAAATGTATCTCTACACGCACAGATACACAGAAAATAGCCTGGGATCGAATAACTTAACTAAACTAGAACTAAGCCATAAACTTAACTTTGGCTAAAACGTGAGCATGTCCACAAAGACAATTTTCAGCTCTGGAAGGGAGGTGCTGTCTGGAGCCCTGCCGGGACCATCACACCCAGACTTACGCCTTGGACACGTCATGTTCTCCATAAAGCCAGCCATCCTTCTCTTCGGGGATGAGCAGCGTGATGACGTCTCCCTGTGCAAAGCTGAGTAAGGTCTTGTTGGCGCCCGCAGTGTGCGGGAAGATGGTCTTCACTTTCTGCTTCTTCATCATGTTCAGTCCCGTTGCAACCGAAACTGATCGCTGTAAACTGGGATCTTCGGAAGTACCTGTTGGAGGGAGTGTAGCAGTTATGGCTTTTCAAAGCATGAGAATCAATAGGCACGTTCCAATGAGCAACCCCCAGGAATCCACCTGTTCTCATCTTGCTAACA
The DNA here is from genome assembly GCF_001698545.2 of Rhinopithecus bieti. NCBI lineage: Eukaryota > Metazoa > Chordata > Mammalia > Primates > Cercopithecidae > Rhinopithecus > Rhinopithecus bieti. Next base: position 313,348 of record NW_016823572.1, read on the forward strand.
ACGCTCCTTCCACGGAAACCCACCCTGTCCTATTTCCTCGCCTTGATCATTGCTCAGAAGGGGCAGGGACTGTTGAGAAACAGAGGCAGCATGTAGCCTGAAGGCTTGCACAGTGCAGAAGAGGATCCCTGCGGCTGCAGGCTCTTTTCCAGGCCCAAGGACAAGGCGGCATGTGCCGGGTTGATCTGCACTCTGCTTTGGCCAGGATGGCTCTCCTTAGAGAGGCAAACCGCTCCGACGCCAAACTGCCCTCGCAATTCCAATCGCAAAGGCAGGCTAGGGCCACAGTTCAAACCCAATTGCTAATGTCCACAAAGAAAAGAAGCAAGCTGGAAATGCAGTCGGTCTTGCCATGTTGGCTGCTCAGCTTCTCACCCCCGGGCCTAAGAAGGACGAGGTGAGGATGAGGTGGGTTTATAGAGTCCTCACCAGGTGCCAGTCACCGATCTCAATGTCTCACAGCTGCCATCCTGCCAGGCTCCAAGGAGGAAGGAACTACTGTTATCCACAGGACAGACCCCACAGCTGGCAAGTGGCTGGGCCAGGAACCAGCTAGGGCAGTTTCGTCCCACACACTCTACTCAGAGGCACGAGGCTGTGCTGTTCATGTCTCCATTCAAACACAGGCTGATATTTCCACTCCAGGGAAAAAAAGGTAGGAAAAAAACATATATATGTATATACATTTGAGACGGAGTCTCACTCTGCTGCCCAGGCTGGAGTGCAGTGGCAGGATCATAGCTCACTGCAGCCTGGACTTCCCAGGCTTAAAGGATCCTCCCTCCTCAGCCTCCTAAGTAGCTGGGACTACAAGCACACGCCGCCATTCCAGGCTCATTTTTAATTTTTTTTTTGTAGAGACAGTGTCTCGCTATGTTGCCCGGCCTGATCTTGACCTCCTGGCCTCAAGTGATCCTCCCACCTTGGCCTCCCAAAGTGCTGGGACTACAGGTGTGAGCCACTGCTTCTGGCCCTTTTTTTTCCCATTCAAATTTTCCTAGGCTAGTAATACACCAAGCATCTTTAACTTAAAACAATGCAAGATCTTTCTGCTTCGTTCTTGCAGATTCTTCACGATAACAATGTAAACCTTGTGCCCCCTTAACCTGCCACTCTCTACCTCGCTGGTGTTGAACCCACCAGCAATTTTCTTTCTTTTTTGAGACGGAGTCTCGCTCTGTACCCCAGGCTGGAGTGTAGTGGCATGATCTCGGCTCACTGTAACCTCCACCTCCTGGGTTTAAGCGATTCTCCTGCCTCAGCCTCCTGAGCAGCTGTGATTACAGGCACGTGCCACTATGCTTGGCTAATTTTTGTATTTTTAGTAGACAGGGTTTCATCACCTCCTGGTCTCCACCTCCTGACCTTGAGATCCACCTGCCTTGGCCTCCCAAAGAGCTGGGATTACAGGCGTGAGCCACCATGTCCAACCCTCCACCAGCAAAGTTCATTCTGCTTTTGCCAATAAGAAACAGTCATCTGAATCATTGGGATGCATAGAGTATTATAAACTTTAACCGTGTATTTTAGTTAACTGACAGGACTTCCTTCAAAGGCAAATGCCTACAGACCATCATCTTCCTCTGCTGGGCCATCCTAGTCATCATTCTGGAAAACTCTGTTCTTTTGCCCAATAGCTTCGCACGCTCTGGTCCAGGGCTCTCTCTCACCAACAGCTTGGCTGCCGCAACCTTCACAACATGGGGCCTGTGACACACCCCACGTGGATGGGTTGGGGCCACGGCACAGGTCTCGAGGGTCCTGGGTTATAAAACTGTGCAGAAGGACGGGGTCTGACCAGTGAAGCAGCCGGCAACATCTGCAGACAGTAACTGGCTCCAACTTTTGTTTTTGTCACTGCGTCACCTAGGCTGGAGTACAGTGGCGCGACCTCGGCTCATTGCAACCTCCGCCTTCTGGGTTCAAGTGATTCTTATACCTCAGCCTCCTGAGTAGCTGGGATTACAGGTGTGAGCTACGACGCCAGCTAAATTTTAGTATTTTTAGTAGAGACAGGGTTTCACTATGTTGGCCAGGCTGGTCTCGAACTTCTGGCCTCAAGCGATCCGCCCGCCTCGGCCTCCCTGACTGCTGGGATTACAGGCATGAGCCACTGAGTCTGGCCCCAGCTTGTTGAAATATAGTCAACAAAATTAAGAAATCCAAGTTAGAACTTAAGTTCTTCAACAGAGCATGAGGTGCTCTGTTAGAGATGATGAAAAACACTGATTAGAATTCAAACCAGCTGGGCACCGTGGCGCACACCTGTAATCCCAGCACTTTGTTCAAGACCAGACTGGCCAACATGGTGAGGCCCTGTCTCTACTAAAAATACAAAAATTAGCCAGGCGTGGTGGTACATGCTTGTAGTCTCAGCTACTTGGGAAGCTAAGGCAGGAGAATCGCTTGAACCTGGGAGGCGGAGGTTGTGGTGAGCCGAGATCGTGCCACCGCACTCCAGCCTGGGTGACAGAGTGAGACTTGATTTCGGAAAAAAAAAAAAAAATTCAAACCAAGCTTATTGGTAAGCTTAATAATAATTTTGTCATGTTGATAATTATGAAGTGCTGGGAAGGGAAGAGTGTGGTCCCTTTAAATGATATGGAACTGGGGAAGGAAAGTGCTGGGTAGAGGAGGGTGTGGTCTCTGGCTAGGGTTCCACCCCCATGGACCTAGGTGAGGACAGGCATTTCCTGCCCAAATGTTGCATTTCCTAAGACCACCCTGGCCTGCCACACCCCCATCCTGTAGCTATAAAAACCCTCAAGACCCTAAGCAGGCAGACATGCAAGCTGCTGGACGTTGAAAGGAGCATGTCGCTGGAGGAACAAACACAGTGGCTAGGCATCGAGAGGGAGGCACCGACAGGCTCCAGCCGGCAGGTCACTGACCAGCAGAACGACACAGAGTTTGGCTCCAACAGTCGGTCAAGGCCACTGAGTGGCCCGACTCTAGGGAAACCTTCCCGCTCTATCCCCTCCTGACCTCCCCCATCTGCTGAGAGCTGCTTCCACTCAACAAAACCATGCACTCATTCTCTGAGCTCACGTGTGACCTGATTCTTCCGGCACACCAAGGCAAGAACACGGGATACTGAAAACCCTCTTTCCCCGTGACAAGGTAGAGGGTGTAATTGAGTTGGTTAACACAAGCCACCTATAGACTCAAACTAAAACTAAAAGAGCACACGGTAACATGCGCCCCCTGGGGCTTCAGTTGTAAACAGTCGTCCCTAGACACTGCTGTGACGTGAGAACCCCACAGCCTGCCTGTCTGTCTATGCCCCTAGAGGTCTAAGTGCCGGGACACTGAAGAGGTGAGCCACATCCCCATCATGGGCCCTGCAAGGGGGACAAGGGAATCTTTCCCATTTCAATGTGAACTTTCATAGTTTATTTTATTGCAAAAAAAAGTTTTATTACAATCGCCACCAAATATGGAACACACAGCGAGGCTATGCATGTTTCTTATTGATTGATTGATGGATGGATTAGCTGAGACAGAGTTTTGCACTTGTCACCCAGGCTGGAGTGCAGTGGTATGATCTCAGCTCACTGCAACCTCTGCCTTCTGGGTTCAAGCGATTCTCCTGCCTCAGCCTCCCGAGTAGCTGGGATTATAGGCAGGCACAACCACGCCCGGCTAATTTTTTGTATTTTTAGTAGTGATGGGGTTTCATCATGTTGGCCAGGCTGGTCTCAAACTCCTGACCTCAGGTGACCCACCTGCCTCGGCCTCCCAAAGGGCTGGGATTACAGGCGTGAGTCACCACGCCCGGCCTCCATTTATTTGTAAATAGGTAATTCTCAACAGTATGTTTACTCTGGATAAACATCAGTCAATGCGTAGAACTGGTAAATGTCAGAGAAATCTATTACTTATCAGAGCACCTCATAGTCTAGACCTGTATTTGTTCTGAACTCATGCTCTGCAAAGCCAGGGCTGAACGTATCCACCATACCTGCTTGTTTACCTCCAGACCTTGCAACACATTTATCCAAAATATTTATTTCACAGCTTATTTTAAAACAAATGTAAAAGGTATCTTCAAATAAATCAGACTGAATCTCTTACCTGTTGAATTATTTATCTTTTGTGAATTCGGTGCAGCCGTGGCTGGGTTATTAAACATATCGATCAAGGGACTGGTATATGCTCTGCCTGAAGGAGCGGGTGGCATCTTTGGTGAGCATTTAGAAAGGGTGTCGTAATCTTTCCTCATCTGTGAAAAATTATTTATTAGTCCAATATTAGTATAACACAGAACTGGAATTACAGATTCCCAAGGCTTTTTAAATCATAGACTATTTTTTTATTTTGAGACAGAGTCTCACTGTGTTGCCCAGGCTGGACTGCAGTGGCGCCATCTCGGCTCACTGCAACCTCCGCCTCCTGGGTAGCTGGATAATAGGCACGTACTACCACGTCCAGCTATTTTTTGTATTTTTAGTAGAGACGAGGTTTCACCATGTTGCCCAGGCTGGTCTCGAACTTCTGAACTCAAGTGATTCGCCCGCTAAGGCCTCCCAAAGCGCTGGGATTATAGGTGTGAGCCACCGTGCCTAGCCACATTTCAGGGGGTTTGAGAAGGGCAGAAAGAGTGGATCCATGTGTTCAAACTACCTGCTACATCCCAGTCTCCACATAGAGCCCAGATTTAAAGATCAGCAAACAACAAATGTGTGAATTCATTACTGTGAATACTTTGACGCCTATTTTTTTTTCCTGAAGTGCCTTACATTGTGATGAATGCCATCAGAGTTTGTCTAATTTATTCTGAGACACCTATACTTCCTTCCTTGGGAGTAAACTTAGTTGGAATGATTATAATTAAAAACAGTAAGGATGGCCGGGTGCAGTGGCTCACGCCTGTAACTCCAGCACTTTGGGAGACCAAAGTGGGCGGATCATGAGGTCAGGAGATCGAGACCATCCTGGCTAACATGGTGAAACCCCATCTCTACTAAAAATACAAAAAAAATTAGCCGGGTGTGGTGGCAGGCACCTGTAGTCCCAGCTACTCGGGAGGCTGAGGCAGAAGAATGGCGTGAACCCAGGAGGCGGAGCTTGTAGTGAGCCGAGATAACGCCAGTGCACTCTAGCCTGGGTGACAGAGCAAGGCTCTGTCTCAAAAAACAACAAAAAAAATCGAGTAAGGATAAAATTTCCAAAACAAAGATAATAGCGCCAAACATAGTATAAAACATGTGCCCAGCTTGTGGTGGCTCATGCGTGTAATCCCAGCACTTTGGCAGGCCAGGGCAGGCAGATCATGAGGTCAGGAGTTCGAGACCAGCCTGACCAACATGGTGAAACCCTATCTCTACTAATAATACAAAAATTAGCCGGGCATGGTGGTGTGCCCCAGTAATCCCAGCTACTCAGGAGGCTGAGGCAGGAGAATCGCTTGAACCTGGGAGGTGGAGGTTGCAGTGAGCCGAGATCGCACCACTGTACTCCAGTCTGGGCGACAGAACAAGAAAGACTCGGCCTCAACAACAAAAGACAAACGTGTGCCCAGCTACCTTCACCCCTAAAGGTAAGGGGATACAGCTGTGAAAAGGTGGTCCTGGAAGTACTAAAGGAGGACCTGTGATTCCCACCAACAAAGGCAAACGCGGCCCAGATCAAGTTAGGAAACACATGATTGAAATCTGGAAGAGAAAACTGGTTCCTACCACATTGCTTCTCTCGATCATGGGTGAAGGCTGAGGTGTTCCGGACACGGGAGTAGAGGCTGGGGTCTTTATTTCTTCGATCATATTCATGATTTTCTCTGGCACTTTGATGGCATCAACACAGGTCTCCTGCCACCGGGGCAGCTTGGAATTCAGTAGTTCTGCAGACTGCAAAGCCAAAAGAAGAAGACTAAAGACAAAGATGATGTCTGAAGAGCTGAGAAAAATGACATCACGTCATATCGCTGATAACAGAATTACTGGCTTAGCACCAGGAGTGTGGGGGCTCCGGGTTAAACTACTAGGTGAGCACTTTGAGTGCCTAGAGGATCTGCTGTGTCTCACTGGCCAAGAGGGGCAGAGGCTCTGACTCTAAAGGAATTTCCTGCTCCCTCAGTGTGAGTACATAGCATGGGACTAATACGGAGATGGTAAATGGTGAAGAACAAGAACGGAAACTCAAAGGGAGGGAGGGAGGGAGCAATCGGTATGAATCCCGTTTTCCAGGTGGCCCCAGAAACGTCAACTATCACTTTCTCCCTCCCACTGCTATTAAAAGCAGCACCTCCAACACAGGTCACCGGCCCGGGAGTTGACTCTGACCGATTCAGACATTAGAGAAGTGAATCAGACTGTCCCGAGAGTCTGTCTATGGGGAAGAGGGACCGTGGGTGAGTGGTGGGCAGTGCTGAGGGATGCCCCCCGCACCACAGGCCAAACAAGGCTTTGCAGAGCAGACCTGACCAGCAGGGGCGAGAACCCGCAACCCTGGAGGCAGAGCGCCCCTCCAACACCCACGAGCCTGGCTCTGCTGACAACTGGACTCTGAGGGGCCCCCCAAGCGCTTCCAGTGAACACCTTTTCTGAACGGCACTCTCGTTGGAAAAGGGGAGGCAGGAGCCTGTCTTGCAGCTGTGTGCATGGCAGTCACACTGCTTTTACTCAGCTTCTGAGTTTATCAAGAGTGGCGGGGGCTGATGTCAGTCCTGGGGAAGGGCAAAGCCCCCCTCACACCACCCTTGTCCCCACATGTCACCCTGACACACTAAGTCAGTGCGACACCACCCCCAACTGTCACTCTGACACTCTGCAGCACTGTGGACCAGCTGCTTGGGCCTGCTTCATCCCAACTCCACAGAAAGGACTGGGGCGCTTTAGCTGGATTAAGGGAAGTCACAAAACCAGTTTTCAGATACTTGAAGAAACTTCCAGTATAGAAAGGAGCAGTTTTGGTCTGCATCACTCTATAAAGCATTACTGGGGACCCATGGTTAAGTCTAAGAAAGACTGCTGATAACTGGAGCTCCCTGAAAAGGGGCCAGGCTGCCTCATGACACGGCGGGGCACCATGCAGGAAGAGAACCTCGAGGTCACCTCTGTCCTCTCCAGCCTGCGACCCCAGTGCCACAGGATGCCCTCACTCTGGGAAGAGAAGATTCTGAAGTGAACTCTACATTCCCAGAACTAGTACAGACGTGCTATTGACAAAAGTGATCACTTAATACAGCAATTATTTCCTTTGCTGTAACCATTTTGTTATTTTTTGAGAGAGGATTTTGGCTCTGTCACCCAGGCTGGAGTGCACGATCACAGCTCACTGCAACCTCGAACTCCTGGGCTCAAACAATCCTTCCACCTCAGTCACCTGACTAGCTGGGGCCACAGGTGCACACCACCACACCTGGCTAATTAAAACTTTTTTTTGTTTTTTGGAGAGATAGGGTCTCGCTATGTTGCCCAGGCTGGCCTGGAACTCCTGGGCTCAAGTGATCCTCCTGCCCTGGTTCCCAAAGAGCTGGGATTATAGGCGTGAGCCACTGTGCCTGGCCTGCTGTACGAATTTTAAATCTTATTTAGTTTAGGGAGCTGAATATTCCTTTTTTTTTGAGACAGAGTCTTGCTCTGTTGCCCAGGCTGGAGTGCAGTGGTGCGATCTGGGCTCACTGCAACCTCTGCCTCCTGGGTTCAAGCAATTCTCCTGCCTCAGCCTCCTGAGTAGCTGGGATTACAGGTGCCCACCACCAGATATGATTAATTTTTATATTTTTAGTAGAGACAGGGTTTCACCATGTTGGCCAGGCTGGTCTCAAACTCCTGACCTCAAGTGATTCACCCACCTTGGTTTCCCAGAGTGTTGGGATTACAGGCGTGAGCCACCATGTCCAGTCCTGAATATTCCTTAAAGTTGTAAAAAGTTTATAGAAAATACAACATTTGCATACATACAAGGCCAAGGTATTTTTCCTTTAAAACAAAGACAAAGTTGACTTATATTCAAGCTCTTGCAAAGCTTCTCCTCTTTTGGAACACTCTCTAACTTTACTATGAACAACAATGAATTTCTGACTTCAACCAGTGCTAGTTTGGATGTTTACAAAGGCCCAGCAGAGTTCATAATGTAAAACAAAGGAAAGGAAATGTGACGTGTGTTGCATAATGATTCCTGGAGGTTCGAACCTCCCAGATGCGTGTGTTGGAAGGAGGGTGATGAGGTCATTCAGCTGAAGAAACCAGGAACCAACGCGACCAAGAGGAATGAACATATCGCTGAGCCCAGCTGTCCTGAGGTGCATGAATGGCGGCCCGTGGGCTGGGGCAGAGCTGCCTGTGACCCCCGGACACAGACCCATGAAGGGAGCATCTCAAACTGCCCAGGTGGCATAGAACCGGGCCCGCTGGGACTCACCGGCAGCCATGGTGAAGACAGTGATGCTGAGGACACATCAGAAAGGGCCTGGGGAAAGCTGCCTCATAGGTGAGAAGAGCAAACATGTTATTTTTCAATGATGAAGCATTATTTTATGAAGGACTTTAAATATGGATGTATTATTAATTAATTAAACATTATACATGGACATCTGACCATTTCAGCTGTATTTCTATAAGTTTATATGTTCAAGTTGGCCAAAAACAGTTTCTCTGGAATCTTTTCATTGGCAAAATGGCCTGCTGCTTTATATCGGGCCTGTGTGGAAGGTGGGTGGTGTGCCTGTACGTGTACCTCTGTATGTATGGACTGATTGAGACAGGGTTCTGCTCTATTGCTCAGGCTGGAGTGCAGTGGCATGATCATAGCTCACTGCAGCCTCAACTTTCGAGGCTCAAGGGATCCTCCCACGTTAGCCTCCTGAGTAGCTGGGACTACAGGCACATGCTACCATGCCTGGCTAGTTTTTTTTTTTATTTTTTATAGACACAGAGTTCTGCCATGTTGCCCAGGCCCATCTCAGCCTCCCAAAGTGCTGGGATTACAGGCGGGAGCCATGGCCCAGTCTTCTGGGGCATTTAAATATGAAATAAAGTTATTAATACTCAAGGCAATTTGCCACCACACCCACCTGTAAGTGATAATAATGTATGTGGTTTGTAAAGCCACAGTGCTTATCAACCAGAAAGCAGAAGCGCCTCTTCTCTTCAAGCAGAGCTTCTTTGCAACCATCTGCAATGAATTTCTGGATTTCACTCTGACGAGAAGTAACGGTCTCCACGTACTAAAAAAAAAACAGTAATTACCTAAGTATGACATGAGCATCAGATAGCGTGCGGCCTGACGTTTATCTTCTGCCATCTTTACGCCTGCTTTATTTGAATAATAGAGTAAATACATGAGAGGAAAGAATGCTGTAACCTGACCTAAGTAGATACCATCATTCTCCTTGAGGTCCCTGACTCATGTGCAGAGAGAAGTTGCCCCAGGGCTTGACATTCCCACGGGACGATTTGCACAAATACTATTTTGTACTCCAGAGATATGAACGTGTCCTGCTGGAAAGCACCTGTGCTTTGGAACCAGAAAGTTCCTGGTTCAAACCCAGTTCCAAATGCCAACAATATGTGATATGGTTTGGCTGTGTCCCCACCCAAATCTCATCTTGAATTGTAGCTCCCATAGTTCCTATGTGTTTAGGGAGGGACCTGGTGGGAGGTAACTGATTCACGGGGGCAGGTCTTTCCCGTGCTATTCTTGTGATAGTGAAGAAGTCTCACAAGATCTGGTGGTTTCATAAGGGGGCATTTCCTGCACAAGCTGTCTCTTTGCCTGCTGCCATCCGTGTAAGACGTGACTTGCTCCTCCTTCCCTGCCACCACGATTGTGAGGCCTCCCCAGCCATGTGGAACTGTGAGTTCATTAAACCTCTTTCTTTTGTAAATTGCCCAGTCTCAGGGTATGTCTTTATCAGCAGCATGAAAACAGACTAATATGATTTAACCTAAGTCTCATTTTTCCCATCTGTACAATGGGAACAGTAACACTGATCATGGAGAATCCCTTCTTCTTTCAGAGTCAGGAGAAAAAGCCCATGTTTTGGCAGGAGGTCACGGATTAATTATACTTAACTCTGGAAAACTCTACAGCCTTCAGCTCTCAGTCAAAATGCTTATTTTTAAAAACTGATAGATTATATTTATATATTTATAGGGCACATGTGATAATGATCAAAGCAGAGTCCTTGGGTGTCCATCACCTCAAGTTCTTATTATTTCTATGTGTTGGGAACATTCCAAGTCCTCTCTTCTAACTATTTTGAAATAAACAATGCACTGCCGTTAACTATAGTCACCCTACTCTGCTATCGGACACTAGAACTTATTTCTTTTATCCAAGTGTATGTTTGGACCCATTAACCAACCTCTCCTTCATCCACCCCCCAGTCAACACACTGACCATCCTCAGCTATCTAGAGAATGAAAGGTCACCATCATTATACTTCCCAATTCCATGAGATCAACCTCAAAACTCTTCTTTTTTTGAGATGGAGTCTTGCTCTGTCACCCAGGCTGGAGTGCAGTGGCATAATCTCGGCTCACTGCAACCTCTGCCTCCCAAGTTCAAGCAATTCTCCTGCCTCAGCCTCCTGAGTAGCTGGGACTACAGGTACCTGCCATCACCCCAGCTAATTTTTGTACTTTTAGTAGAGGCAAGGTTTCACCACATCGGCCAGGCTGGTCTTGAACTCCTGACCTCATATGATCCTACTGCCTCAGCCTCCCAAAGTGCTGGGATTACATGCGTGAGCCACTGGGCCCGGCCAACCTCCTCTTAAACTGTACAAATTGTCAACAACAAAAGAAAACAAGATATTGCTGAAAAGCTCACCTCAATTTCTTTGTGTTCATATTTGAGTGCGTTTCGGCCTCCTTGGCTTTTCCTTCTGATCTTCTTCAACTCAGCCTGGGATTTCTCCAAAGACTCTAATTTATTCTTGTGTTCTGTTTGGTATCTTTTTAGAGTTGCCTGTAAGTTAAATTGCTGTGCTTATTACCACACAAATTGTCACAGTTGCTTCTGCTCACACTTCCACTGTGTATGGCTCACCAGCGCCCTGACACCCTCACTTCACACCATCCTCATGTTGGCTGGGGCCCCCACACCCACACCAGTTCACACCATCCTCCTCCTGGCCAGGGTCCCCACACCCACACTTCACACCATCCTCATGCTGACCAGGGCCCTCACCCCTCAGTTCACACCATCTCCATGTTGGCTGGGACCCTCACCACACAGTTCACATCATCCTCAAACTGCCCAGGGCCACACTCCTCACTTCACACCATCCTTATGCTGACTGGGACCATCACCCTGCAGTTCACACCGTCGGCATGTTGGCTGGGGCCCTCACCCCGCAGTTCACATCATCCTTACACTGGCCGGGGCCCTCATTTCACACCATCCTTATGTTGGCTGGGGCCCTCACTCTGCAGTTCACACCATCTGCACGATGGCTGGGACTCTCACTCTGAGGTTCACACCATCCACACACTGGTGAGAACCCTCGCCCCTCAGTTCACACGGCCCCCTTCCTTCAACTTTAATGTCTTGGCTTTGTTCTAAAGGTTACTGTTTAAATGAGGAGCCCTGACCAGAAGGCAGGTCTCTGAGGACATCTTCTCTTTCTTTTATTCCTTCTTTCCTCAAAGGCTTTTTGATGCTGAGTGGTTAACTTTCTTCTGTCACCCAAAGTCTCAAAGTCCCATCCAAAGCACTTAGCCACCAAGGTGGTTGCAGCAAGCCCAGATCGCGCCACTGCACTCTTCGCCTCCCAGGTTCAAGCGATTCTCATGCCTCAGCCTCTCGAGTAGCTGGGATTACAGGCGCACACCACCACGCCCGGCTGTATTTTTAGTAGAGACAGGGTTTCACCATGTCAGCCAGGCTGGTCTCGAACTCCTGACCTCGGGATCCATCCACCTTGGCCTCCCAAAGTGCGGGGATTACAGGCATGAGCCACCACGCCCAGTGAACACAGGGTCTTAAACAGACCCGCGTCAGAATTCAAATTCCTGTTTTCCCTATAATCTGTGAAGTGCAAATAAGAAGGGTGTCTGGCCAGGCGCGGTGGCTCACGTCTCTAATCCCAGCACTTTGGGAGGCCAAGGAGGGTGGATCTCGAGGTCAGAAGTTCGAGACCAGGCTGGCTAATATGATGAAACCCCATCTCTTTACTAAAAAATACAAAAATCAGCCGGGTGTGGGGGTGAGCACCTGTAATCCCAGCTAATTGGGAGGCTGAGGTAGGAGAATCGCTGGAACCCAGGAGGCGGAGGCTGCAGTGAGCCGAGACTGCGCCACTGCACTTCCAGCCCAGGCAACAGAGCAAGACTCCATCTCAAAAAAAAAAAAAAAAAAAAAAAAGAAGGGTTGTTTATGTTTTGGAGTTTCTGAAGGGAAAACAATCAGATAATGCATGTAAATTATTTGGCATGAAATGCACCTTAGCAGCTGTCCAGGTCCTGTGGCCTCCTGCCGGGAGTGCGAAGCCAGGCAACAGGCCTCACGAGGACCACAGGGGAGGGATGATTTCAGGGCAACTCACACACTCACTGCCACACGGGGGTCTTGGTGAGCAGAAAGGGGACTTTGGGTGGCAGGAGAAAGTTAAGTACTCCATAGCAGCAAGGGAAGATGGCAAGAGCCCTCAATACTGGGGCAGCAGGGTCACCCTGAAGGGGACCTGGAGAAATCTGCTGGAATGGACAACAGTGGACAGAGAAGGGGCGCCATGCAGGAGCGGTCTCTGCACGCCGGGAGCCCGGATGGCACTCTCCCGCACACCACCCACAGCCTGAAGTGCTGCTGGCTTAGGAAGTGTTCTGTCTGCATCAGCTGTAGTGACACAAGCACAGATATTCTACAGCGTGAATGTGTTCTGTGAAGACAATGCTTTCTGGAAGCAGTGTGATTTCTGGCAATACTTTTTCCTATTTTTTTTTTTTGAGATGGAGTCTAGCTCTATCGCTCAGGCTAGAGTGCAGTGGTGCCATCTCGGCTCACTGCAAACTCTGCCTCCCGGGTTCATGCCATTCTCCTGCCTCAGCCTCCTGAGTCGCTGGGATGACAGGCACGCGCCACCATGCTGGGCTAATTTTTTTTGTATTTTGAGTGGAGACGGGGTTTCACTATGTTGGCCAGGCTGGTCTTGAACAACTGACCTCAAGTGATCCACTGACCTTGGCCTCCCAAAGTGCTGGGATTACAGGCATGAGCCACCGCACCTGGCCCCTATGCTTTCTAATAGAGATCCCAAGTGTTAGCAAAAACCGGCCCATGCAGCCCAAAGGGAGCTCGTCAGTTTCATGCATCTGGGTATCATCAACACCGAGCCTTCGCTCCTGTCTGCTGCTGATGAGTCAACAGTGGGAATGAGTTCTCCTCAGGGTGGGAGGTCAGGCAGCCCAAGGCTGGGGCTGGAGGAAAACCATGCACTTACGTTCATATATTTCACGTCAAGTTCTATCTTCTTCTCCAGCTCATGGATAATCTCTTTGTGGAATTTTTTAAACTGTTAACAAAAGGAAATAAATTCACACCAGATTTGAGACTTTAAGCAAAGTAAGTTCTAAAACCTAAAACAAGTGTATTTTGTAAATAGAAACACAGATCACGTACATTTTCATCAAGACTCTCGTTGAGTTTCTTGTGGGTACTTGAAATCTCTATGAGGACATGTCCTGGGAACAAAACCAGATATGTTAGCAGAAAGCCATTGCAATTTTTTTTGGTTTTGAGGTGGAGTTTTTGCTTTGTCGCCCAGGCTGGAGTGCGGTGGCACGATCTTGGCTTGCTGCAACCTCCGCCTCCCGGGTTCAAACAATTCTCCTGCCTCAGCCTCCCGAGTAGCTGGATTACAGGCCTGTACCACCATGCCCGGCTAATTTTTTGCATTTTTAGTAGAGATGGGGTTTCACCATGTTGGCCAGGCAGGTCTCAAACTCCTGACCTCAGGTGATCAACTGCGTTGGCCTCTCAAAGTTCTCGGATTACAGGTGTGAGCCACTGCGCCCGGCCCATTGCACAGTTTTGTAAAGTATTAGGGAAAGGAAAACAGAACAGGGAAACACAGAAATACACTGCCCTCAGGGTCTCTAAGCATCACCCCCGAGACACATCAGGAGCACGACGGGGTCCCCACAGTGGCTTCCAGGGGGACACAGCTGAGAGCAAATGGCTTCTATGACATAATTAATCAGACTCTTCAAACTCACATTCTAACTCTCATGCAAACCCTCTTCAAATTCACATGAGTCTTTCTGTTTCGTCTTTTGTTTTTTGAGTCAGAGTCTGGCTCTGTCACCCAGGCTGGAGTGCAGTGGCGTGACCTTGGCTCACTGCAGCCTCCACCTCCCAGGTTCAAGCTATCCTTCCACCTCAGCCTCCCGAGTAGCTGGAACTCCAGGTGTGCACCACCACACCCAGCTATTTTTTTGGGATATTTTGTGGGGAGGGGTTTTCACCATGCTGCCCAGGTTGGTCTTGAATTTCTGACCTCAAGTGACCCGCCCACCTCGGCCTCCCAAAGTGCTGGGATGATAGGTGTGAGCCACTGTGCCTGGACCGCGTGGCCCTTTCTATATTTACTTGTTCCTGAGTTCTATACATCTGATTTAAATTTTGAGTGTCTCACAAATGATTACTTCGGTCATCACAGAAGATAACTAAGAATAAACAATGATTTATTTTTATCGAATCCCCAGAGTAATCGGATTATCTGTCAGGCACGAGAGATAAAGGCTATTTCTTTTTTCTCATGTTAGTTCTTACAATGTTTTGGAAAATACTAACGCCAGGGGAACCCACAGCAGGAAGAGTGCTCAGCCTGCCTCTCCTGGGAATACACCAGCCCCTGAAACCAAGCACAGTCACGTGACGGGGAAGATGCTCTAGGACAGAGGAGCCCCACTGCCGAGGGCAGCAATCAGGCCCCTGGGATTGCAATCACATCTCTGCAGTGTGTGCCAGTGCACCAGCTCTCTGCCACCTTTCTACAGGTAACATCTGATAAAGGTGAACGAGGGCCTCTCTCTGCCAACTTATCTGCAGGAACCAAATGGGTTTCCTAGGGTCTGACACCTAAGAAATGGGAGAAACACATAGAATCATCTGGAACTACCGTTACTGCCACCATCAAACAATGCCGACCAACAGCAAAATGTGCCGGTGGACCATCCTACAGCTCAGCGGCCAGATGAAAAGGAATTCCAGGCCCGGAGCGGTGGCTCACACCTGTCATCCTAGCACTTTGGGAGGCTGAGGCTGGCGGATCACTAGGTAAGGAGATGAAGACCATCCTGGCCAACATGGTGAAACCCCGCCTCTA
Source organism: Rhinopithecus bieti (assembly GCF_001698545.2). Lineage (NCBI taxonomy): Eukaryota > Metazoa > Chordata > Mammalia > Primates > Cercopithecidae > Rhinopithecus > Rhinopithecus bieti. The sequence goes on from NW_016823572.1 coordinate 328,622, forward strand.
TTAAAAATACAAAAATTAGCTGGACATGGTGGTACGTGCCTGTAATCCCAGCTACTCTGGAGGCTGAGGTGGGAGAATTGCTTGAACCTGGGAGGTGGAGGATGCAGTGGGCCGGGATCGTGCTACTGTGCTCCAGCCTGGGTGACAGCATGAGACCCTGTCTCCCCACCCCCCAAAAAAGGAATTCTAGTGGGGAACTGAGAGGCTACAGGGGAGGAATCTGAATGAGGACTGTGGTAGAATATGGGGAGAGAGAGAAAGCACAGACTGGACTATGGCCTCGGCTACGATCGCCATATGACCCTATCGTGTCCTGTTCTAGGGACATCTGAGTCTCACACTGGCCACCCAGGCTTCCCTTGTCCCAGGTTAGCATTCCACCCTTGCTGAACACGACCATGCGGACGTCCCATCGGGCACACCTCATCCTTGACGTGTCTCGAAGTGACCTCTCTGGCTGCCCTGCATTCTCTAATTCCAGCTCTCACCTGCCAGCCAGCCAAGTGTCAATCTCTCGTCCACGTGTAATACCTGACGACCAAGACTCTCTCCCTTGGGGACACCAGGCCATCATCAGAGCCACCTGTAGGGTGCAGCCATGTCCCTTCCCAAGCTCTGTGATCTCTTCCCTGCCCAGGACAGAAGGTGTGGGGAATGGCGTGTGGAGTCACCAAGACATGTTCACCCAGTGATCTGTTCCACCAGAGGTGGCAGAGGATTCTCCCATCCACCCCCAGCCCCCAGCACTCACATCCCACCATGTGGGCTTTCGAGGAGGTCCTCTCTCAAGCCTGCCCAACCCCAACGCCTGCTTCCATCCCTCATCCTCTCTCTGGACTCCCAGCTTGTCGCTTCCTGGATCGCCTTCCTCACAGATGCCAGGGAATCTTTCCAAATGCAGGCGTAACATGTCACTCCCCTCCTCCCCCCATGGTGTTCCAGGGAAACCAGCTCCCTTGCTGTACTTCAGAGCCCTCTGCAAAGGGTGCTGCCTAGACAAGGTGGGGTCAGAAGCTCTCAGAGAAGCAGAACTTGCAGGGCTTGTGACAGGTATATAACCTAGTCCCTAAGCCCTGTGGGATTTTACGGTGCTCTGATGGAGGAACTCGATAGCTAAACACGGGGAGTAAAGACAGAATCATCCCAGCGCTCAGGGCTCCACCCTCCGAGTAAGCGAGCTTCCCACTTCACATCCTTAACGACGTCAGCTTCATCTTCCAGAACGCGGCACGAGAAAACCGACAGACCAGAATTCTTCGCAAAAGCCACCTTCACACGGCCGAGAGCATAATTCCATTGACAGGCCATTTTACAGCCCCTCGGTCCATTCAGATACAATCTCAGTTACTTTCACATCTATTTTAAACCCACAAACAATTCCTCATTGGGGATGAAATATAAACAACAACAAAACCCACTCCAGTTATTTAGAAAATCAGACATTCTATTCTTGGCAAGGGAGATCTACTTAAAAAATAAAAAAATAAAAACATCTAAAAATAACGTGGCTCAAAGCATTCGGTGATTTGAGCTAGAGGAAACGCATTCACATTTTTTTCTCATACTGTTCTCTTTCATGAACTTTATTTCCATAACTTTATATAATGTGGCTCTCTGGGAAGCATGCTGCCAAAACCAAGGTGTGTGCTAGGGTGGACGCCAACACCGCTGAACCTGGTGCTCTGGCCTGGCCGGGCCCCTGGGCACGCTCCATGCTCCTGCCCGTGGCTTCCCGCGGCGCAGGGGAGAGGCGCAGTGAAGCAGCTCTTTCACTCTGCGGGCAGGCGGGCAACACCTGGCCTTGTTATTCCTGTCCCTCAGTGCTCCTGGAATTCAGATGCCCGCCTCATAGCAGCTGCCGCCGCAGAGTCCGCGGTCACAGAAAGGATTAACACACATCTTGGCTGCAATTCTGCAAGCAGCCGAAAGTGTATCTTGAAGCGGAAGATGGAAACACCCTTTATGTTCCATTTGCAGAAGCTTCATCTTAAATAGAGCAAGTGTTATTTTATGTTTAAAATGCGATGCCACATGGGTTTGTTTGTTCTTAGTTCGGTAACCTACTTTTTCATAAACTACATTTGAGAAGGAAAAAAAAAAAACCCTGAAAATATTTGAGGGTGAGGCGAATCAGGCATAGGCCGGACTCAGATGAAGCAGAGCTAAGTATGCGCCCCAACAAGAACCACACCGCTGTGCTGTGCGCACTGGAGCGCCTGCTTCCTTTTTCCCCCCGTTATGTTTGCAGTCACCCTTTTGGGAAGAAACTCAGTGCCGAACTGTGATTCAGTCTGAGTGAGGGGCAATACACACGTATTTCCAAAGCATGAACTCAACATAACTCAAAGATATTTTCTACCATCAATTTTTCCTCAATATTCGCATAAGTAATTCACACAGAGTGTTATAGCTTTATGAGAGTTTGTCTAGCAGGTTGTGGAAATCCCCAACAAAAAAGAATGGTTAATGGTGGCGTCACTCTCATTTTAGAAACTGTGAACAAATATGCCCACCATTTTGGACAATATTGCATAAAGAGATGCATTTAGCCAATAGGTGGTATGAAGTTAAAACATAACGTTAAAGAATAAAACTTCAGGAAAATTATTGGTATGAACTCAGAACATTTTCACTGGAAACACAGGGCCAGGCGTGGTGGCTTAAGTCGCAGCACTTTGTAGGGTTCAGGCAGGGGGATCACTTGAGGCCAGAAGTTCAAGACCAGCCTGGGCAACATAGTGAGACCCCCGTCTCTACAAAAAAAAATAAATAAATAAATAAATAAATAAATAAAAATTAGCTGGGCTTCATGGAACATGCCTGTAGTCCCAGCTACTCAGGAGGCTGAGGCAGGTGGATCACTTGAGCCCAGGAGTTCAAGGCTGCAGTGAGCTATGATGGCACCACTGTGCTACAGCCTGGGAGACAGAGCAAGACCCTGTCTCCAAAAAGAAAAAGAATACAGTCATAGGACTATTAATATATTTTCTTCGTCAGTTCACAGTACAAATTTAGAGGAACCAGATGGAGATTACTAATGTACTTGAACTGCATAGGATATGTAGGCATAAAGATTCTTTCCATTTACATCTGATAATGGATAATCAGAACCTGCTTTATTTCCAGAGAACGCAGAGCAATGCCTGAGTCATGCACTACTTCCTACACATCACTACAAGTGGAATCAGATGGTAAAAAGTGGAAGCAGCCAATCTAGTACTGTTCTAAAGCTATGCTGCACAGATTAAAGTAAAATTGATTAATAATATCATTGGAGGCCAGGTGTAGTGGCTCACGCCTGTAATCCTAGCACTTTGGGAGGCTGAGGCAGGCAGATCACAAGGTCAGGAGTTCGAGACCAGCCTGGCCAATATGGTGAAACCCTGTCTCTACTAAAAATACAAAAATTAGCTGGGCGTGGTGGCAGGCGCCTGTGGTCCCACCTACTAGGGAGGCTGAGGCAGGAGAATCACTTGAACCCAGGGAGGCAGAGATGGCAGTGAGCCAAGATCACACTACTGTACTTCAGCCTGAGCAAGAGTGAGACTCTAAAAAAAAAAAAAAAAAAAAAAATCATTGGAGGCCAGGTGCAGTGGCTCACGCCTATAATCCCAGCACTTTGGGAAGCCAGGGCAGGTGGATCACTTGAGGTCAGTAGTTCAAGACCAGCCTGGCCAACACTGGAAAACCCCATCTCCACTAAAAACACAAAAATTAGCCAGGCGTGGTGGCGCACGCCTATAATCGCAACTGCTTGGGAGGCTGAGGCAGGAGAAGTGCTTGAACCCGGGAAGCAGAGGTTGCAGTGAGCCAAGGTCCTGCTACTGCACTCCAGCCCGGGCGACAGAGCAAGAGTTCATCTCAAAAAATATATACACATAAAAAAATAATAAAAATAAAAACGTCATTGGAAGAAGGACTGATTTTTTCTGACAATTTTCCAAGTTTCAAATGGGATGAGGTGAAAACAGTGGAAGTAAAAGCAAACCTCTCCCCAACACACACATGATACGTTAAATAAATGAGTATGGGCTCTGAAGATTAGAATCACCCACACTGAATCAGTGTGGAGGCAGATTAGCAACCACAAACGTGACAAAATTCGCAAGGCTCTGTCAGCATCTGAGAACCTGCAGTCCCTGGACGCAGCTGGAGGTAAGGTGCCCTCCTCCAGTTAGCACCAACACTGCACAAGTTGGGTGCGGTGGCTCACACCTGTAATCACAGCTCCCAGTTTTGGGAGGTCAAGGCAGGAGGATCGCTTGAACCCAGGATATGGGCAACACAGTGAAACCCCATCTCTACAAAAGATACAAAGGGGCCGGGCGCGGTGGCTCAAGCCTGTAATCCCAGCACTTTGGGAGGCCGAGACGGGCGGATCACGAGGTCAGGAGATCGAGACCATCCTGGCTAACACAGTGAAACCTTGTCTCTACTAAAAAATACAAAAAAACTAGCCGGGCGAGGTGGCAGGCGCCTGTAGTCCCAGCTACTTGGGAGGCTGAGGCAGGAGAATGGTGTAAACCCGGGAGGCGGAGCTTGCAGTGAGCTGAGATCCGGCCACTGACCCCAGCCCTGGGCGAAAAAGTGAAACCCCATCCCAAAAAAAAAAAAAAAAGAAAAAAGAAAAAAAAGATACAAAGATAAGCTAGGTGTGGTGTGTGCCGTGCCTGTGGTCCCAGCTACTCGGGAGGCTGGTGCGGGAGGATCACTTGAGCCCAGGAGGATGAGGCTACAGTGAGCCATGACTGTGCCACTGTACTCCAGCCTGGGCAACAGAGCAAGGCGCTGTCTCAAAAAAACAAAACAAAAACACATACAAACAACCAATGCGTGTGTGTGGGTGACCCCAAATAAGTGATAGGGTGAGCGTTGCACAGATCATTCCTCCGTGTCTAGCTGCTGACTTAAACAACAACAGCAGCACATCCTAATCAATGTCTTACATGGAGACTAGTTACTCTACACTGTGCTCAAAACTAACTCACTTAACTAGCGGGTATGCCACAAGAGCCGGCTTGAAGGAGCTAGTCCTGGCCGTGAAGCAGCTCATACTGGGACAACTTGAGCACCAAAATAGTTACAGGGAGTCATACATTATAAGTCATTGAAAAGCCCAGGAATCCGCGAGTCCACAGTCAACAGATTAGAAAAAAGAAATGGGGGACCAGGGACAGCTCTTGCCAGAAGCAGAGTTGCACAGTGCCAATCAGTAAATGAAGAGGGCGTATAGAGATGGAAAATCAGCACCACAGGGCAGGGAAGACTTGTCCGGGCAGAAATCATCAACAGATGCTCAACTAGGGCACAAGTGTTGACGAGGAAAGAGATTTGCATGGTTTGAAAGTGTTTTCCCCACCAACTGCTTACGAGTCGTGATTAAAAAAACAAAAACAAAAACATTAACCATCCAGTGTAGAGATCAGACAACACCTTCAATGGATAATCAAAACATAACAAATGAGAGGAAAATGAACACTGTGTGCTCAAATTTTATACTCAGCAGACACAAAATGACTTGGACAGTATTCTAGCTGAGACCACACAATCTGAATCCAATCAGGGAGATCCGGTATTTAAAAGTGAGGATCCTGGCCGGGCATGGTGGCTCATGCCTGGAATCCCAGCCCTCTGGGAGGCCAAGGCAGGTGGATCACCTGAGGTCAGGAGTTCGAGACCAGCCTGGTCAACATGATGAAAAAACTCTGTCTCTATTAAAAATACAAAAATTAGCCGGGTATGGTGGTGCATATCTATAATTCCAGCTACTTGGGAAGCAGAAGCATGAGAATTCCTTGAACTTGGGAGGCAGAGGTTGCCGAGATCACGCCACTGTACTCCAGCCTGGGCAAGAGAGCAAGACCCTGTCTCAAAAACAAAACGAAACAAAACAAAACAAAACAAGGCAGACGTGGTTGGCTCACGCCTGTAATCCCAATACTTTCGGAGGCCGAGGCCGAGGCAGGCGAATCGCCTGAAGTCAGGAGTTTGAGACCAGCCTGGCCAACATGGTGAAACTGTCTCTACTAAAAATACAAAATTAGCTGGGCATGGTGGTGCACACCTGTAATCCCATCTACTAAACAGAAGAATCACTTGAAGCTGGGAAGCAAAGGTTGCAGTGAGCTGAGATCAGACCACTGCACTCCAGCCTGGGCGAGAAGGGCAAAACTCTGTCTCCAAAAAAAAAAAAAGGAAGATTTTGTATTCCTGACTATTCATCCTTGTTTAGGATTTCTGATGTGGGTTCATGCCTGTGCCAATTCTTTATTGCAGTACTAAATGGATTTACTTATTTCTTTTTAGAGAGGAATAAAATGATTTCATCCACCTCGAGCAGTTAATCCAGTGCTTGCTGAGGGAGGTAAGGGGGAAAATGGGGAAATGTGTTAACAGGAGAAATATTATCAACATTTTGCTTCACAGTAAGGTCCCTGGCAACCTCCATTTTAGAAAATGATAGACATGGCTGGAGACGTGGAGGTGAAAATCCAAAAAGAGTTGCAACCAGAAATCCGAACACTGTTTTTTTTTTCTTGGAGGATGGGCTCCCTTTTAGACACAGCACAAATACTGTGTCTTTTAATATATATAGACTTCATCTTATATATAAGTCTAGAATGGATTGCTCAGAGGACATTGACTTTTTTCATACTAAAAAGTCAGAAGCGACTGCTAACCTCTGAGTAATATAATACAAGATCTTTAGGAAGAAGAGCTCATGAGGAAGATGGGAAGGCTGGCTGAGGAGGTGGGAGAAAGGCCAGGCGCTGTGAAAGGGAAAAGATTGGTTGCAGCTTCAGAAGGCAGAAGCTTCTGGATCATCGGCCTCTACAGAGACTCAAGGACACGAAGACGGGGCAAAGGTCACAGCATCTGCAGGAAGATGCAATGACGTCAGACGGGCCTCTTAGTACCTGCGCATGCCCGGGAAGTCCCCTCACCTCTTTCTGCAGTATCTCTTGGAGCTGTGGTATTCTCATCTGTGCAGAGTGCCTGCTCCACAGGCTTCGGGGGGTACCGTGCTTTCCAGTGTTCTGCAGAGAAACACTGGCTGCTGAGGTGCCCCAGTTTAGTCACATGGAGCGAATGGGTTCAATAATGCACTGGCTTGCACCTGCAGTCCCAGCTACTTGGGAGGCTGAGGTGGGAAGACTGCTTGAGCCCAGGAGTTCGAGACCAGCCTGGGAACATGGCAAGATTCCATCTCACACACACACACACACACACAAAATTCAGAACACACACCAACAAAAATGGGGCCACACACTCCTCAACAGGCCATTTTCTGGGTGAGTACTTGTTTTCTGGAAATAAAATCCACACATGCAATTGTTTAGCCTGTAGTCAGCATTGTTTGGTGCACTTTCCATGTATCCATCTGTATATTCAGCTCGACACTTCTGTCACAGCCTTTCTTTCCCCCATCCCAGAGTCCTCAAAGGAAAAAGTGTCAATCTCCTATTACCTAAGGGAACATACCTGTAGAATATACTCTATTTTCCTCTATCTTTTAAGACCTTAAACAGAATACTGAGCACCTCAGTCTGAAGTGCTGACATTTCTCCTATAGTTAAAGTTGCAGCCATCAGGACTGATCCATCAGAGAACACACACAGCTGGTCACTGTTGATGCAAAAACAATCGCAAAGGCACTTCCGGTTTCCACTCCAGCACGTCTAAGAGCTTGGAGGTCGTCACAAAATAAGCTAAACAAATGGAAACAAGCTAAAATAAGAAACAGTTGTTCTGAGATTCATGACAGAATTAAGCTCACAGGGTAAAGATGTGCCCGGAAAACTGGACAGACAGGTGGATGCAGAGACTCATAGTTCACAGGGAGCAGAGACCAATGCGGGAGCCATTCCTGGCAGAAACTCTTACACTGCAATGGATGAATTGCTGGGGGCTTGGCATGGAGGAATCTGAGAGTTCAAAACTTCAGGGGGTCAGTCTTTGGGGCAGTCCCCACACTGTCATGAGTTTTATGTCCAGGAGTCCCACCACATTCTCACTGGGGAGGTTGGAGAAGATTCCCCTGGGGCTTCTGGTGGAGGGAGTGGGAGGCAAACATTCTAAAGTATGCCCAGAGCTTTGTTCTGTTCCAGTTATGTTCTCTGTACGGAGGGCCAGGCCTCAAGGGAATCTGCTGTAATAAAGCCTTATCCGACCAGGGAAAGGGCGACTTGCTAACTCCAGCCCCCTCCAGTCTTCCTGTCTCAAGTAGAGGGAGGAAAAAAAAAGACTCAAACTCTTCTGAAAGGCATCCCAGGAACTCTGGCCTATCACTCCACAACCGTCCAAACACAGGGATTTAAACATAAGAGGAAGGTTCTTCCCTTCCCCAGTACTTGACCACCAAGTTAACCATCAACATGGCTCCGGGATAGTATCTGTGGGTTACAGCACAGAGCCGTACGTAAGACACAGGCTTCATTTAGAAGAATTTTTGGGAAAACCAAAGACAACAGCAGACACAAAAAAACAAGGACATCGGAGGAAAACCGAAGCCTCTGACTCTGTTATAGATACAGCTTCCTCTATCGTTAAATCCATGCTAACTCCTAGCCAGATAAACACAAATCCTCACACTCAAGGCTCATCTACCTCAGTTCCTATTACCCGACATGTCATGTTCAGCTTCTAAAAGCAACAAACATTACAGGCATGCTAAGAAAAACCAATCTGAAGACACAAAGCAAGCATCAGAACCAGATTCAGATGTGGCAGATAATCTGGAATTATCAGAGAACTGCCAACCACTATGACTAATATGCTGAGGGTTCTATTGGAAAAAGTGGGCATTACACAAGAAGAGATGGGTATCGGAAGCAGAGAGATGGTGTGTTAGTCCGTTTTGTGTTGCTTATAAAGAATACTTGAGCCTGGGTAATTCATTAATAAAGGAGGTTTAGGCTGGGCATGGTGGCTCACGCCTGTAATGCCAGCACTTTGGGAGACCGAGGCGGGCGGATCATCTGAGGTCAGGAGTTCGAGACCAGCCGGACCAATACGATGAAACCCTGTCTCTACTAAAAACACAAAATTAGCTGGGCGTGATGGCACATGCCTGTAATCCCAGCTAATCAGGAGGCTGAGGCAGAAGAATCGCTTGAACCCAAGAGGTGGAGGTTGCAGTGAGCCGAGATCATGCCATTGCACTCCAGCATGGGTGACAGAGCAAAACTCTGTTTCAAAACAACATAATAAAAAATCAAGGAGGTTTATTTGGCTCATGGTTCTGTGTGGTACCGGCATCTCTTTGGCTTCTGGCGAGCCCTCAGGAAACTTTTACTCAAGGCAGAAGGCAAAGTTGGCACAGGCATGTCATATGGCGAGGGAGGGAGCAAGAGAGTTGGAGGGGTGCTCTCTCTGTTAAGCAACCAGATTTTTTTTTTTTCTGAGACGGAGTCTTGCTCTGTCGCCCAGGCTGGAGTGCAGCGTCATGATCGCAGCTCCCTGCAAGCTCCATCTCCCGGGTTCATGCCATTCTCCTGCCTCAGCCTCCTGGGACTATAGGTGCCCGCCACCTCGCCCGGCTAATTTTTTGTATTTTTAGTAGAGGCAGGGTTTCACGGTATTAGCCAGGATGGTCTTGATCTCCTGACCTTGTAATCTACCTGCCTCGGCCTCCCACAGTGCTGGGATTACAGGTGTGAGCCACCACGCCCGGCAAGCAACCAGATCTTATGTGGCCTAATACAGTGAGAACTCACTTATTACTCCAAAGAGGGCACCAAGCCATTCATGAAGGATCTGCCCCCATGACACAAATACCTCCCACTAGGCCCCACCTCCAACAGTGGCGGCCATATTTCAACACAAAATTTGGAGGGGACAAATATCCAAAATATATCAAATAGAAACTCAGAGATTCAAAAAGAAATACTAGAAATCAAAAACACTGAAATGAAGAAACAAAGAATGCCTTTGATAGGTTCAGTAGACTGGACATGACCAAGGGAAGGATGAATGAGCTTGAAGATATGTCAGCATAAACTTCCGAAACTGAAATGCAAGGAGAACAAAGAAGGAAAAATGAAACAGAATATCCAAGAACTGTGGGGAAATTACAAAAGGTGTAAATACCCTCTGTAAATATTTTCAGTGAGGTGCGATCTAGTCTTCCAATACTGGTAATGGAAATACCAGGAGAAAAAGAGAGAAGGGAACAAAAAGAATAAAAACTGATGTAATAATATCTGAGAATCTTCCAGAGTTAATGACAGACACCAAACCACAGACCCAAAAAGCTCAGAGAACCCAAGACAGGATGAATACTAGAAAATCTACACCTTCGTATAGCATATTCAAACTGTAGATTAGCAAAAAGAAAAATCTTTTTTTTCTTTTTTGAGACCGAGTCTCACTCTGTAGCCCAGGCTGGAGTGCAATGGCACGATCTCGGCTCACCGTGACCTCCGCCTCCCAGGTTTAAGCGATTCTCCTGCCTCAGCCTCCTGAGTAGCTGGGATTACAGGCGTGCACCACCATATCCAGCTAATTTTGTAATTTTAGTAGAGATGGGGTTTCACCATGTTGGCCAGGGTGTGTTTAAAAATCCTGACCTCAGGTGATCCACCCACCTCAGCTTCCCAAAGTGCTTGGATTACAGGCGTGAGCCACCATGCCCGGCCAAGAAAAATCTTAAAAGCCGGAGGAAAAGAACAACTTGCTTCTACAAGAACAATGATAACAATGACATCAGACTTCTATTTACAAACCATGCAAACAAGAAGAGAGTGGAGTAAAATACTTAAGTGTTGGAAGAAAAAAATTCACCAACATAGAATTCTTGAGTAAAATCATCCTTCAAAAGTGAAGAAGAGATAAAGACATTCTCAAACAAAAACTGAGGAAATTGGTTGCCAGTAGGTCTGACTTGCGAAAAGATGTTAAAAGAAGTTCTTCAGAGACAAAAATCACATAGGTCAGAACTTTGGATCTACATAAAGAAAGGAATAGGGCTGGGCGCGGTGGCTCACACCTCTAATTCCAGCACTTTTGGGAGGCTGAGGTGGGCCAGGAGTTTGAGACAACCCTGGCCAACATGGTGGAACTCTGTCTCTACCAAAAATATAAAAATTAGCCAGCTGTGGTGGCGCATGCCTGTAATCCCAGCTACTCGGGAGGCTGAGGCATGAGAATTGCTTGAACCTGGGAGGCAGAGGTTGTAGTGACCCACGGTCGCTCCACTGCACTGTAGCCTGGGCGACAGAGCGCTCCATGTCAAAAAAAAAAAAAAAAAAGACAACATTCTGGATATTTTAATGTCACATATTTTCAGTGAGGTACGATCTAGTCTTCCAATACCTAAGGTAGTATTTAATAAAGATGTCTCCTTCAAAAAGTGTAACAAAGTATTCAGGCCCAGCGCAGTGGCTCACACCTGTAATCCTAGCACTTTGGGAGGCTGAGGCGGGTGAATCACAAGGTCAGGCGTTCAAGACCAGCCTGGCCAACACAGTGAAACCCCGTCCCTACTAAAAATACAAAAAATTAGCTGGGCCTAGTGGTGGGCGCCTGTAATCCTAGCTACTCAGGAGGCTGAGGCAGAAGAATCACTTGAATCCGGGAGGCAGAGGTTGCAGTGAGCCAAGATCGCGCCACTGCCCTCCAGCCCAGGCTACAGAACTGAGACTCCAGGCCGGGCGCGGTGGCTCAAACCTGTAATCCCAGCACTTTGGGAGGCCGAGACGGGCGGATCACGAGGTCAGGAGATCGAGACCATCCTGGCAAACACGATGAAACCCCGTCTCCACTAAAAAATACAAAAAACTAGCTGGGCGAGGTGGCGGGCGCCTGTAGTCCTAGCTACTCAGGAGGCTGAGGCAGGAGAATGGCGTAAACCCGGGAGGCGGAGCTTGCAGTGAGCTGAGATCCGGCCACTGCACTCCAGCCTGGGCGACAGAGCGAGACTCCGTCTCAAAAAAAAAAAGAAAAAGAAGTGAGACTCCGTCTCCAAAAAAAAAAAAAAAAAAAAAAAAAACAGTATTCATTATATGAAAGAGTAGGGAGACCCAGGGCTTAGGTGAAAATTCTCTTATTAGGACTGACAAATTGATTCAGGAAGCAAATTAAATGTTTATTTCCCACTTGCCTTTTGATTAGCAATTAAACTGACTTAGTTTATCTATTCTACACAAGTACTGTTGAGTTAAAGCACAGGATTTGCAATAAAGAGAAAATACTTCCCAGGTTGGGTTTTAATGCACTAGTCTTATTTTAGCTAAAAGGACAATGTTAATTTATTCAAATGTATCAATTATGTATCACAAATAATTGATCAATTTTGCATCTATATACAGATGATGAGTGCTTGTTTCCTTTCTATTTTTTTGAGACGGAATGGAGTCTCACTCTGTCACACATGCTGGAGTGCAGTGGCATAACCTCAGCTCACGGCAACCTCTGCGTCCTGGGTTCAAGCCATCCTCCTGCCTCAGTCTTCTGAGTAGCTAGGACTACAGGGATGCACCACCACGCCCGGCTACTTTTTGTATTTTTAGTAGAGACTGGGTTTTGCCATGTTGGCCAGGCTGGTCTTGAACTCCTGACCTCATGTGATCCACCCGCCTCAGTCTTCCAAAGTGCTGGGATTACAGGTGTGAGCCACCGTGCCCAGTGGCACTTGTTTTCTTTATATCTGAATGTAACACAACATTAAAAGATCAAAAGTTTTCTACAACTTATTATATCAAGTAAATTAGCATTAATTATTCATCTTCCTTCTTCACTGATTAGTAGATGAAGGTTAAAATACAACCATTTTCATGCTAACAAAAATAAAAACAGGTGGATTATCAATAATGAATAAGGCTGACAACGACTTATTCCCTATGATATTACTAATTAACTGTAGGCATTTTTATTCGAGGCTTAAAAAATGCTACATCTGGACTTTTAAACATTTCTTTAAAAATATTAAAATATGGGGCCGGGCATGGTGGCTCACGCCTATCATCCCAGCACTTAGGGAGGCCAAAGCGGGCGGATCACCTGAGGTCAGGAGTTCGAGAACAGCCTGGCCAATATGGCGGAACCCCGTCTACTAAAAATACAAAAATTAGCTGGGCATGGTGGCACGTGCCTGTAATGCCAGCTACTCAGGAGGCTGAGGCAGGAGAATCGCTTGAATCCGGGAGGCAAAGGTTGCAGTGAGCTGAGATCGCACCACTGCACTGCAGCCTGGGTGACAGAGCAAGACACTGTCTCAAAAAAATAAAATAAAATAAAATAAATAAATAAATAAATAAATAAACCTGCTGTCAGGGTGCAGAGGCTCACGCCTGTAATCTCAGCACTTTGGGAGGCCTAGGCGGGTGGATTACCCGAGGTAAGGAGTTTGAGAACAGCCTGGCCAACATGACAAAACCGCATTTCTACTAAAAAAAAAAAAAAAAACAAACAAAAATTAGCTGGGTGTGGTGGCATGTGCCTGTAATCCCAGCTACTTGGGAGGCTGAAGCAGGAGAATCCCTTGAGCCTGGGAGGTGGGGGTTGCAGTGAGCAGTGATCACGCACTGCACTCCAGCCTGGGTTACAGAATGAGACTCCGTCTCAAAAAAAATAAAAAAGTCAGGTGGCATCCCTCCTCAGTTGGCAACCTCCAGAGGCCCCACCTGCACCCAGGGTTAAGAGGTAGAGCCGCCCTTGCCAGGACCCTCCAAGCCCTACGCGACCCAGCCTCACACCTTCTGTCTGCAGACCTCATCCTCGCCTGCCCCTCAGCCACACTGGCTTACGTGCGTGACCCAAGCCCACTAAAGCCTCAGGGCCTTTGCACTTGCCAGCTCCCACTAGAATGTTCTCCCCAGACACCTGCCTGATGAGTTCCCCCAATGCATGTCCCTGACCACCCTACCTAAGCCAGCTACATCCCACCCCTTCTATCACTCGGTGGCCCCTTGCCTTTCTACTACCTGGATATTAGACTTGTTTATCTGTCCACCCCACTAGAATGTTAGTTCCCTGATGGCAGGGACTTCTGTTTCACTGATTTATCCCTAGTGACTAGAACAATGCCTACGAGACAGGCCATGCTCATTTAAATGAGCACACTGGGCTGGGCGCAGTGGCTCATGCCTATACTCCCAGCACTTTGGGAGGCCGAGATGGGTGGATCACCTGAGGTCAGGAGTTCAAGACCAGCCTGGCCAACATGGTGAAACCTCGCCTCTACTAAAAATACAAAAAATTAGCTGGGTGTGGTGGTGGGCTCCTGTAATCCCAGCTACTCGGGAGTCTGAGGCAGGAGAATCACTTGAACCTGGGAGGTGGAGGTTATAGTGAGCTGAGATCGCGCCACTGCACTCCAGCCTGGGCAACAGAGTGAGATTTTGTCTCAAAATAAATAAATAAATAAATAAATAAATAAATAAATAAATAAGCAAGCAAGCAAGCACACTGATATTTAAATATGAAAGAAAAACTACTGCAATTTCTTATTAGATATTTGGTTCTATGTCCTTTTCAGAATACCAAGGGATAACTATCCACCCCCTCAAACTAAGGGACAATTTTCCCCACAAACCAAGAAGACACAAACCCTGTACCCAATCCCAGTACTCCAGTCTTCATCTTCTTCCCTGGCTCACGGCTCCACGGTGGTGCCAAGGCTCACGTGTGGAGTGTTACATTTTAAAAAGCAGTGCACAAAGTCTGTAGGCACAGGTTTTAACTACGTAAAAACAGGTATTTAAAAATAATAGAGATAGAAATTGAGTTTGATGTTTATTAGGTTCATCTCTCAGTAAAGGTATACACTTAAAAAATACATAAAGTATATTTTAATTCTCATTTTAAAATGAAAGTATGTTTCTAAGCTTCCCGGGGGACTTGTAAGCTATTTTAAAATGTTAATATGAAATGAGAAATTAGGCAGGAGAATAAACATGGCATAAGATTAAAATGTTTAATCAACTACATTAAGGAGAAAAAGAGAGACCTTAACAGGTCACAAATTTCTACAGTTATAAATAATGGAAGCTACTAACAGCCCTGCCTTCGAGTTTAAATGCCTGAGTCACACAGATCAGCTTCAGTGCATCCAAGAGTTATAGGAACAGACTTACGCTGGAGTCTGAAAGTCCAGCTTCATTGTAGAGCTCACCATTTAATGTGTCTCTTTAGTCACCTAGTAATTTTTATTTTACCTTTGAACCCATACTTCTAAGATATTAGTCAGTTTTTTTTAAATAACTAAAAACCTTTTAGTCCTAGTAATACTAATTCATATTTCAATTTGAAACAAGAACATACAAACCCAGAATCTGCAGCCTGGCACACAAAATAATGAGGCTCCATTAAGGGTTTTTGTTTGTTTGCTTTTTTAAGAGAGAGTGTCGCTCTGTCATCCAGGCTGGAGTAAACTGGCATGATCTCGGCTCACTGCAACCTCTGCCTCCTGGGTTCAAGCAATTCTGTCTCAGCCTTCCAAGTAGCTGGGACTGACTACAGGCGCCTACCACCACGCCTGGCTAACTTCTGTATTTTTAATAGAGACAGGGTTTCACCATATTGGTCAGGCTGGTCTCGAACTCTGGACCTCAGGTGATCTGCCCGCCTCGGTCTCCCAAAGTGCTGGGACTACAGGCGTGAGCCATCGTGCCTGGCCAAGTTTTTAAAAATGTATCTTCGGCCAGGCGTGGTGGCTCACGCCTGTAATCCCAGCAGCACTTTGGGAGGCTGAGGCATGCGGATCACGAGGTCAGGAGATCGAGACCATCCTGGCTAACATGGTGAAACCCCATCTCTACTAAAAAATACAAAGAATTTGATGGGCGCCTGTAGTCCCAGCTACTCGGGAGGCTGAGGCAGGAGAATGGTATGAACCCGGGAGGGGGAGCTGGCAGTGAGCCGAGATGGCGCCACTGTACTCCAGCCTGGGCGACAGAGCAAGACTCCATCTCGGGGGGAAAAAAAAAATTATCTCCCATGATCCTCTCCATGAGCCCTAAATCCCAGGTCAGTGGAAATATCCCATCCCCTCTCTCTGTTCCCTTCCCCAGAAAATATCACCCTTTCCACTTCCAACGCTGACCACGGGGATATTACACATCACCTGACACTCAGTTTCCCTCCATCCCCACATAGGTGGGCTCATCTCTTCCCATGAAATCCTATAGCCTTTGTACCATTTTATTCTTGCATTCCACCCTTAATAGTATTAAAACTATGTGTATAAATGAGCACATGTGTGTATATGTATATACACATTTCAACATCTCCTTTACTGCGTTGCAGATATCTTGAAGGTGGGGACCAAGTTTTATTAACACTGTAAATGAGGACCTTGATTTCAAGAAAGCCCAGATAAATCCGATTCATTGGATTAGAGCCCAATACTCTTATCTGATACACTCGTTTAGTCAATCAACAAACATTTCTAAACTCATCCTTAACTACATCCAATTCTCACATCCTTGCCTCATGAGAAGTTATTACTGAGGTGGGCAGGGGTGGCACAGGTGTGGTAACTGCTGCTAGCTACCCCGCTCGTATCCCCCTCCAGCAGACGCCAATGAAGGACCACTGGGACACCTTCCCTCAGCTTCAGTCCCATTCTTGAGACATTGCAGCAGCACAGCCGTTCACAGTTCCTGTTCGGGTTGTACAGAAGGGCTTGTCCCAAGGCCATTTTTTATACTGAATCAAATTCTGGCTTCCTGGATCCTCCTTCAACTGGACTGAAGGAACGATACACAGGAGGTCTAAATCCTCCTCTCCGCGGCCATAAAAAGGGAAATCATGTCCTTTGCATGGATGCAGCTGGAGGCCAGTATCCTTAGTGAATTAACGCAGGAACAGAAATCCAAATACCGCATATCTCACTTATAACTGGGAGCTCCACATTGGGTCCTCGTCGACATGAAGATGGGAACCATAGACACTGGGGACCATGAGCGGGGGTGGGAGAGAGGGGAATAAGGGTTGAAAAAGTAACTATTGTGTGCTATGCTCACTACCTGGGTGACAGGATCAGTCATACTCCAAACTTCCGCATCACACGATATACCCAGGTAACAAACCCACGCCTGCACCCCCCGAGTCAAAATACAAGTTGAAAGTAAAATAAATAAATGCATAAATAGGCCAGGCGTGGTGGCTCATGCCGGTAATCCCAGCACTTTGGGAAGCTGAGGCGGGTGAATCACTTGAGGTCAGGAGTTCCAGACCAGCCTGGCCAACATGGTGGAACGCTGTCTCTACTAAAAATACAAAAATTAGCCAGGTGTGGTGGCGGGCGCCTCTAGTCCCAGCTACTTGGGAGGCTGAGGCAGAATGGGGTGAACCCAGGAGGTGGAGCTTGCAGTGAGCAGAGATCACGCCACTGCACTCCAGCCTGGGCGACAGAGTGAGACTTCGTCTCAAAAAAAAAAAAAAGAAAAGAAAAGAAAATGAAGTGCCCTACAAGGTTTTAGAAGGGGTGGAGAGGCTGGAAAGGTCTAAGGTTGAGTGCTGTGAGTTTTGTGGTGAATGTCCCACTATCCATGGAATCAAGGACTTTGAATTTAAACCCCAACTTTGCTCCTTACCTGTTGTGCGTACTCCTTAGTTGGATGAAATTAGACAAGTCACTTAACCTAAGCTTCCATTTTCTTGTCCATAAAATGGGAATAATATCTCTTACCTGAGAGGACTGCTGTGAAAACTAAATGAGACACCTGAATTTCGTATTTCCATTAATGCTAATAAAATTCATTTACTGTGCAAAGTGCACTGAGTCAGAGCCAACTAAAACTCTTCACAGGGTCATGGCGAGGTTATGAGGCAGTGCATGTGGGAAGTGCTGGAAAGTGTGTGGCACGCTGTCTGAAAAATCTCTCCCCAACGAGGACCCAATTCTGGTTCTCAGATACCTTTTTTTTTTTTGAGAGTCTAGCTCTGTGGCCCAGGTTGGAGTGCAATGGCACCATCTTGGCTCACTGCAACCTCCACCTCCTGGGTTCAAGCAATTCTCCTGCCTCAGTCTCCCGAGTAGCTGAGATTACAAGCATGTGCCATCAAGCCCAGCTAGTTTTTGTATTTTTAGTAGAGACGAGGCTTCGTCATTTGGCCAGGATGGTCTTGAACTCCTGACCTCAAGTGATCCGCCCGCCTCGGCCTCAGATACATTCTTGTGTGAACAGTTGAGGAGAATAAGGCAGCAATCAGATGTTAATGGCATTGCTTCCAGACTGCCTGAATATTCCAGAGTACCAGAAAACACTGGTCAAATAACTGCTACTCCTACAGATTTCATAGCTGGGTATGTGTCCGGGTGCAGTGGCTCACCCCTGTAATCCCAGCACTTTAGGAGGCTGAGGAGGGTGGATCACAAGGTCAGGAGTTCAAGACCAGCTTGGCCGACATGGTGAAACCCTGTCTTCACTAAAAAAAAATACAAAAATTAGCTGGGCATGGTGACGTGCACCTGTAGTCCCAGCTACTCAGGAGGCTAAGATGAGAGAATTGCTTGAACCCAGGAGGTGGAGGTTGCAGTGAGCCAAGATCACGCCATGGCACTCCAGCCTGGGCGACACAGCAAGACTCCATCTCCCAAA
>NW_016823572.1:347580-364900 GCF_001698545.2 Rhinopithecus bieti
AAAAAAAAAAAAAAAAAAAAAAACTTAGGTATGTACAGCTAGCCTCTTGAATTATTACAATGCCTATTTTACTGATTTTAGTATGAATTCATTAGGATACCCCATATTAGCTCATTTAATTCTGTTTTTGGTGGTATACATAAGTTTACCAAGAGTAACATTAGTACATTCACAATATTGTGTAACTGTCACCACTACCCAGTTTAAAATCATCTTCCTCACCTTAAGAGATGCCATTAAGCAGCCATTCCCCGTTCCCCTCTCCCCCGTGAAGCCTCAAAATCTGCTTTCTCCCTTGAAGCCTCAAAATCTGCTTTCTATGTGGATTTGCTGACGCTGGGCGTTTCATATAAACAAAATCATACAATAAATGGCCTTTTTATCTGGCTTCGTTGACTTGGCACACGTCCAAGGTTCACCTGCATAGCAGCGTGTAGTGGTACTTCTTCTTCGTGGCTAAATAATATTCCATTTTGTTTTTCCACTTATCAGCAGGTGGACATTTGGGCTGCCTCCACCTTTTGGCTATTGTGAGTTGTGCTGCTCTGAACATTTGTGGTCAAGACTATGTGTGGGCCGGGTGTCGTGGCTCATGCCTGTAACCCCAACACTTTGGGAGGCTGAGGTGGGCGGATCACCTGAGGTCAGGAGTTTGAGACCAGCCTGACCGACATGGAGAAACACCATCTCTACTAAAAATACAAAATTAGCGGGGCATGGTGGTGCCTGCCTGTAATTCCAGCTACTTGGGAGGCTGAGGCAGAAGTGCTTGAACCCGGGAGGCAGAGGTTGTGGTGAGGTGAGATTGTACCACTGCACTCCAGCCTGGGCAACAGAGCGAGACTCTGTCTAAAATAAATAATAAATAAATAAATAAATAAATAAACAAACAAACAAATAAGACTGTGTGTGGGCTTATGTTTCATTTGCCTTGGATCAGTGTCTAGAATGGAATTCTTGGTCACACAGTAATTCTATGCTTGAGTTTTAAGGAACTGGCAGATGGCTCCAATGTGGCTGCCCCATTTTACATGCCCACCAGCAATGGTCGAGGGTTCCAACTTCTCCACATCTTTGCCAACACTTGTTATTGTCTGACTTAATTGTGGCTACTCTATTGGGTGTGCTGTAGCTAGCTTGTGGTTGGGATTTGTGTTTTCCTAATGGCTAATGATGTTATGCATCTTTTCATGTGCTTGTTGGCACTCTTAACAGTTTTGTTAAGTCACCGGGAAGAGGAAAGAGTACATAAGGAAGTGCATTTACTCCCAATTTGCTACAGACCAAAAAACTTCTAGAACCCCACCAGCACTAACAAAGACTCTAACCCCCTACCAGAACTGTCTACCCTCCACCGTGGCACCATGGTGTGCTTGGGAATGCATCTGGCATGGCCAGGCCTCACTGGCTTCATGATTCTAGCTGCATCCATCTTTGAGTATCCCTCTCTTCAACCTGTCACGTGGGCTACGCCCTTTGCTGCTACCTGTGCGTCTGAGCACAGCAGCTCTTTCTCGGCATGCTCTAAACTCCCACTCCCCATTTGGGTGTTATCACCTAGTGTTTTTGTTCCTGACCCTTCACTGCAGGCCCAGCACGGTGCTGTGAAAAAGTAACAAATCCACACCTATTTGTAAGAGGATGTAAGTAGCTCTTGTGAACAAGGATGGTGATGATGGCAGAGGCACAGCCCCAGGTCGTTGGCGCCACTCCCTCACCATGACAGGCCAGTTGTCCGGCCCAGTTGTTGCAGCCCCTTGGCCAGCTGCCCTTTGGCTGGGGCTGAAGCGTGAGGACAGGGATGCTTACACCCTCTCCATCTTGAGTTACTAGGACATACAATATACTTCAAGGAGAAACAGACCAATTTGAGTAACGTGAAAATTAGGTTTAAACAATTTTCTGTTCATACACTTAAAAATCCAAAGATTTAAGAGAACGGGCAAGCATAATAAAGTCACAATGAAAAACAGGCAATGATGTTTCAGATTTACACTTAGGATGTGCCCAGCAAGCAATCTGGAAGCACTAAGTGTTAAATTGACTAATCTTGATTTGATGATTCAGCTTTTATGTAAGTAATATTTACTAATTTTAGTACATTGAGTGTATATATACTCACTTCAAAGCTGAGAGAAGGAATGTTCTCCTTTTAACGACTTTTGTAAACAAGTACAATTTAAAATACAGAACATCTTCCTAAACTTTAGGAATGTATACATACTTATACCAATGTGCCTACATGACATAAGGACTTACACAGTACATGCTCTTACAAGTATTTTTTTGAGGTGGGGACGGAGTTTTGCTGTATTGCCCAGGCTGGAGAGCAAAGGTGTGACCTCAGCTCACTGCAACCTCTGCCTCCTGGGTTCAAGCGATTCTCCTGCCTCAGTCTCCCAAGTAGCTGGGATTACAGGTGCCTGCCACCACGCCCATCTAATTTTTTTTTGGGGGGGGGCCCTTACAGGTTTTATAAATTATAAACCTACCTTTCTCTCTAATTATTCTAGCTGAGACCTTTCCTGCTCCAAGAGGGAGAAGACAGAAGACCATCCACTCAAAAACTGAGATAAAAAAAGCCACCTGCAAGGTCTAAAGGCATTTACCATGTGCTTGCTTCCAGGAAAAAATTATTTTCCAAACCTCAAACTAAAATTACTCAAGAAAAAAAGCTGGAATAAATGATCGCATTATAAATGCTTCTAAGTAAAATCGGCAAAATTGTGATTACAGATGAGAAAAATCCAACAAAATACAGACTCATATTCACGTGTTGAGCCATTGTGGAACATATGATGGTTTGCGATTTAACATGATCCTTTATTCTGCTGAAGTCTAATGGGCACAAAAATCTGACAGCCATAAGGTAAAGCACGTTAGAAAAGCACAGTCCAGGTGCAGTGACTCATGCCTGTAATCTCAGCACTCCAGGAAGCTGAGGTGAGAGGACTGCTTGAGCCCAGGAGTTCGAGACCAGCCCAGGCAACATAGAAAGACCCCATCTCTAAAAAAAAGTTTTTGTTTTTTAAAAAAGCACATCTTTCGGACATACAGAAAATTAAGTTGGCAGGCTAGGTCATATACCTGGTAGGTAGCCTGGAGTCAGATGAACCAGCCACTGACCAGATATGCGACCTCAGCAAGTTACTGCCTTTGTACCTCAGTCTCCTCATCTGTAAAATGGAAATAATAAGCATGGGCCTCACAGTGCTGTCATGACGATTACAGGAGTGAATATTACATTTATAATGTGCTTAGAACTGTGCCTGGCATATAGCAGGTACGGTGTTCAGTAAATAAAATTTCCACTTGTTTCTTTGCTATTTTTGTAGAATAATTTTAATCTCTTTAAAGTGAGTTTAACCTGTAACTAAAAGATAAGTGATTTTGGTCAATTATAACTGCTGTGGCTCAGCTCAGCTCTTTCCCTACTGCGGTATAAATTCTATTATCCAGATCTTAGGAATATATTTGTAATACTTTTGTGAATTACTAATAGTTCAAAATGTTTCAAAATTTTTTTATTTTTTTTTTATTATTATTTTTTAAAGACAGTCTGGCTCTGTCACCCAGGCTGAAGTGCAGTGGTGTGATCATGGCTCACTGCAACCTCTGCATCCCAGGTTCAAATGATTCTCATGCCTCAGCCTCCCGAGTAGCTGGGATTACAGGTGCACACCACCACGCCTGGCTAACTTTAGTATTTTTAGTAGAGATGGGGTTTTGCCGTGTTGGCCTGGCTAGTCTCGAACTCCTGGCCTCAGACGATCTGCCCGCCTCGGCTTCCCAAAGTGCTGGGATTATGGGCGTGAGCCACTGCGCCCGGCCTGAGCCACCATGCCTGGCTTCTCCTAATTTTTAGACCAAAGACTGTCAGATCGGATTATGAGTATCAGCAAGACAAATCTATAATATAGATTTTAAAAATTGCATAATTCATAAGCATTCTATCAATGATGAAAGGAAATCTATGATTTTCTAGGTTCCCTGATAGTCAGGAGATAAAATCTTTTGTTTTGTGCCCAATTTAAGAAACTGGCCCAAACAATAAATGATTCAAAATGCAATGGCTGACTAAACTGCAACAAAATAACAGCCTCAGTTTACACAATGGTGAGCTCTAAAAAGCTCAAACCAAATTTATAAACTCCCCAAAGAAAGTCTGTTATTTCTTGAGAAGTCAAGAGAACAACCTTTATTTTCTCTGCTTTAAGGATGAAAAAACTGATTCAAAGGTTCTTTTAAAGATTTTGGCAAAACATTTTCCCCTTACCATTTCTGTTTTCCCTTTCACCTTTTCAAAATTTTCTGAGTTATAAAAATAAACCTTGCTTGATTTAGGAACAAAACTGGAAGTTTATGAAAATGTCAGCTTCCTCTTTTAAATGGGCACTGCTGGGTAGGTGTGCTGCCTTGAACTGAACTGTGTACAGGTGATGAAGGATTTACCTTTATCACGTGTGATAAAGGATTTAACATGTGATAAAGTCACATGAGTGACTTCAGGTACACACACTGACCACCTGTTGAGTGGCATGAATTTGACCCTATGACCTATTACTTAACAACTAAACAGTGGGAGTGGCTGGGTGAAGTGGTTCACGCCTGTAATCTGAGCACTTTGGGAGGCTGAGGCGGGTGGAACATTTGAGGTCAGGAATTCGAGACCAGCCTGGCCAACATGGTGAAACCTCGTCTCTATTGAAAAAGAAAAAGAAGGCTGGGCGCGGTGGCTCAAGCCTGTAATCCCAGCACTTTGGGAGGCCGAGACGGGTGGATCACGAGGTCAGGAGATCGAGACCATCCTGGCTAACATGGTGAAACCCCGTCTCTACTAAAAAATACAAAAAACTAGCCGGGCGAGGTGGCGGGCGCCTGTAGTCCCAGCTACTCGGGAGGCTGAGGCAGGAGAATGGCGTAAACCTGGGAGGCGGAGCTTGCAGTGAGTTGAGATCCGGCCACTGCACTCCAGCCTGGGCGACAGAGCCAGACTCCGTCTCAAAAAAAAAAGAAAAAAAGAAAAAAAAAATATACACACACACACACACACACATATATACACACACATACAAATTTGCTAGGTGTGGTGGCAGGCGCCGGTAGTCCCAGCTACTCAGGAGGCTGAGGTGGGAGAATCGCTTGAACCCAGGAGGTGGAGTTTGCAGTGAGCCAAGATCGCACGACTGCACTCCAGCCTGGGCAACAGAGCGAAACTCTATCTCAAAAAAAATAAAAATAAAAATAAATAAAATGAACAGTTGGATTAAAATATGTTACTGGCCAAACCCTGACTACAGATCTCTGGGTTTGGGTTTATGGTTTGTTTGCTCTGCCCAACAAGACAAAGAGGTTAGGACCTGAGTATCCCATGCTACTGTGGTTGTTAGGATTATGTCATTAATGCACCTTAAACTCAGACACTTAGCTAGCTGGTAGTAAGGAAATGCTTTTTCTTTGGAGAAAAGGATACCAAATCCCTTACGAGATTACTCCAATTGAAGCAAGCAACTGGATGACACAAAAGATCTTCTACTGTCCGGGTAAGGACCGAATTGCAAAAATGTTAGGCCTTGTGAGCCAACCGTCTCTGCTGCAGTCACT
Organism: Rhinopithecus bieti; assembly: GCF_001698545.2. Classification (NCBI taxonomy): domain Eukaryota; kingdom Metazoa; phylum Chordata; class Mammalia; order Primates; family Cercopithecidae; genus Rhinopithecus; species Rhinopithecus bieti. The sequence continues at coordinate 353,185 of NW_016823572.1, forward strand.
CAGCCCAGCTACTGTATCACAGCCCTGCTACTGTATTGTATCCTGTCTGAATGCAACCACAGACAGGAACAAACGGGCACAGCTATGTTCCAATAAAACGTTCTTGGACGGGCGTGATGGCTCACGCCTGTAATTCCAGCACTTTGGGAGGCCAAGGCGGGTGGATCACGAGGTCAAAAGATAGAGACCATCCTGGCCAATATGGTGAAACCCCGTCTCTACTAAAAATACAAAAAAAATCAGCTGGGTGTGGTGGTGAGCACCTGTAGTCCCAGCTACTAGGGAGGCTGAGGCAAGAGAATCACTTGAACCTGGGAGGTGGCGGTTGCAGTGGGCTGAGATAGCGTCACAGCACTCCAGCCTGGCGATGGAGCAAGACTCCGTCTCAAAAACCAAACAAACAACTTTCTTTACAAGCAGGCCCTGGTCATCCCTGGCTGTAGTTTGCTCAGCCCTGCAGTTAAGGTACCTCTGGTACAGGTGATATTTTAGCAAAATGAAATTAAAAGTTTTCAAATTATACGCTAACTCTTATCTTCAAGTCATTGAGAACATTCAGCATGAAAATAACTAGAATTTGCTATTTCTCTTTAAATCATCAATATTTTTCTATCATTTTCAAATATACTTGAAAAAAGAGCAAGGACACATTTTCTGAATCATCTCTCTAATAGAACAGATTCTATTCACAAAGGGTCTTTTAAGGAGCAAAATCAAGAAATGAATTCGCTGGTGGGGGTGAAATGTAGGTCTGACAGATTTGCACATCATTTAAATCTGTCATTATTTCTTAAGTTTTAGATACTAAGACTAACTTGCAAATTTTGCATATGTATATTAAAGAGTATCTTCTTCGTAAGAAGTAGGCTGGGTGCAGTGGCTCATGCCTGTAATCCCAGCACTTTGGGAGGCCAAGGTGGGTGGGTCACCTGAGGTCAGGAGTTTGAGACCAGCCTGACCAACATGGTGAAACTCTGTCTCTACTAAAATTGCAAAAGATTAGCTGGGCATGGTAGTGCATGCCTGTAATCCCAGCTACTTGGGAGGCTGAGGCAGGAGAATCGCTTGAACTTGGGAGGCGGAGGTTGCAGTGAGCTGAGATCACACCATTGCACTCCAGCCTGGGCAACAAGAGCAAAACTCCGTCTCAAAAAAAAAAAAAGGAAAAGAAGTGAACTATATTATTTTTCAGAGAATCAGAGAGACTCTCCCATTGCTTGGCATTTCTCCTTTTAATTTCCTGGTGATTTCCAACAGCAAAACTTGTACATCTTCCATAAGGCTGAGGCAGGAGGATCACTTGAGCCTAAGAGTTCAAGACCAGCCTGGGCAACATAGCAAGACCGTGTCTCAAAAAACAGAAAAAATTTACACCCACAATAAAGAGAACAACCAGCCCAACATGGAAGAGAACAAGAGGACTTGGCAAAACCCTTACAGAAAGAATCCTTCATGAACAGCCATCAAGAGATACAATAAAAACACCTAACGAAATTGGAGTCTCAAGAACTTCAAGCAAGGGAACTGCTGTATAAATGACAAAAGTCAATTTGCAAACTCAATAATAATAAAAAAAACATAATTTAAAATGGGCAAAGGATCTGAACAGACATTTCTCCAAAGAAGATACGCAAATGGCCAGTAAGAACATGAAAAGACAGCCGGGCACAGTGGCTCACGCCTGTAATCCCAGCACATTGGGAGGACGAGGTGGGAGGATCACCTGAAGTTAGGAGTTCGAGACTAGCCTGACCAATATTGTGAAATCTCGTCTCTACTAAAAATACAAAAATTAGCTGGGTGTAGTGGCGGGGTACTGTAGTCCCAGCTATTCGGGAGGCTGAGGCACGAGAATCGCTTGAACCTGGGAGGCAGAGATTGCAGTGAGCTGAGATCGCGCCACTGCGCTCCAGCCTAAAAGTCAATTTGCAAACTCAGTAATTAAAAAAAAATTAGTTTAAAATGGGCAAAGGATCTGAATGGACATTTCTTCAAAGAAGATATGCAAATGGCCAGTAAGAACATGAAAATATGCTCAATGTCATTAGTCACTAGGGAGATGTGAACGTAAGCCAAAATGAGAGCCCACTTCACACTACAGGATGTGTAAAATCGTTTACAGGATGGGTATACTAAAAAAAGAGACAATAACAAGTGTTAAAGATGTACAGCATATGAATGGTTGGATACGGCTGGAGTTAAACGGGAAGCGACTGCTAGTGGGTAAGGGTTTCTTTCTGAGGTGATGAAAATATCCTGAAGTTAACTGTGGTGATAATCATACAACTTTGTGAATATACCAGTGAACTGTATACTTTAAATGGGTGAACTATATCTCAAGCTGCTATAAAAATAAATACGACAAAAAAATTAATTTGCAGATTTCAAAAAGAACTAAATAGAACTTCCAGTAATGAAAGACAGGCACTGTAATAAAAAAAATTCAATGGAACCAGCAATCAGGAAATAAAATTTAAAAGACCATTTACAATAGGACAAAACACAGAAAGAGTGAATCTATAAAAAAGCAGGAGACTTTCACAATAAAAAATACAAAATAGTGCTACAGAAATGAAAGAAATCTCAAATAAATGAAATCATACACCATTTTCATGGATTAGAAAATCCATATTTGCTAAGATGTCAATATTGCTAAGATGTCAATATTGCTAAGATGTCAACTCCACCGAAATCAACCTGTAAATTCAAAGTATTCCAATCAAAATTCCAAGTGAATTTTTTAAAGTGGAAATTGACAAGCTGATTCTAAAATATAAGCAAATGCAGAGGTCATAGAATAGCCAAGGTACTCTCAAATAGAGGAGTTATGCTACTAGGTATCAAGATTAGAAAGTTGCAGTAATTAAGACAGTCTGTTATTGGTGCAAGGATAGCAGAGCATCCTCACAGACAGCCAAGTGTGTAGCTGTGTTGCCTCCTTGTCTCCCAGTGATAACCCAGGTGGTGTTACAAAAATGAGTAACTGCAAGAGAAATTGGCCAACAAAACTGAAGAGGCATAAATGAAATGAAAAGTAGCAACACTGAGTCAAACGTAGATAGAGTTAGAGAAGAAATAGCTGACTGGAAATGCTGACACTGCTGGCCTTTGAGGCACTGGAGGAACGGCCACAGGAACTGAGTGAGGCCGAAACTTATCAACATAATTGAGGCAAGTGGCTGTGATGAAAAGGATGAAGGTGTTTCAGGGAAAGCGATGCCAGCAACAAAACAAAACAAAACAAAACACAAAAAACAAACTTCACCTTGAAGGAACTCCTGAAGGTATTTCACAACATTGTAATCGCAAGGATAAAATGTTGGAAGCTGATCCAAATTTGGTAAGGAGTATGGCAATTTGCTAAAGCATAGAAAAGATGCTCGCTCTATCATAAGCCATTAGAAAGTGGCAAGCACTATTTACACCACTCCTGATAGGATTTTACAAATAAAACTCTAATTCCCAATGTTTCTAATGCTTTAAAGTGCACTAATATTAGTTTTACTATTGTGTGATTTCCCTGTACATTTCTAACTGACAGTGAGAGTTTTTAACAAACATTTTAAAGGTCATAGAACAATGTAATTTTGCAGCATAAAACCACACTTTGTGTGGTTTCAGCTTGCGCATTTTATGATGCCATTGCCATGCAAAGCAGGGCTGCCTGATTTTAAAATTAATGAGTTACATGTACCACTTAAGAAATTAGAAAAAAAGCAGCCATAAAAAAGGATGAGTTCATGTTCTTTGCAGGGACGTGGATGAAGCTGGAAACCATCATTCTCAGCAAAGTAACACAGGAACAGAAAACCAAACACCGCATGTTCTCACTCCTAAGCAGGAGCTGAACAACGAGAACACATGGACACAGGCAGGGGAACATCACACACTGGGGCCTGTCGGAGGGTGGGGGGCTGGGGAGGGATAGCATTAGCAGAAATACCTAATGTAGATGATGGGTTGATGGGTGCAGCAAACCACCATGGCACGTGTGTATCTATGTAACAAACCTGCACGTTCTTCACATGTATCCCAGAACTTAAATAATAATAAAAAAAGAAATGAGAAAAAGAATAACAGAGTCATCTCAAAGATACGTGGAGGAGAGTAAAGGAGAGACCAATGAAACAGAAAACAAAGACACAATGGAGAGACTTGAACAACTGGTTCATGAATAATCAAGAAAAATATATATTCTGGCCGGGTGCAGTGGCTCATGTCTATAATCCCAGCACTTTGGGAGGCCAAGGTGGCCAGATCACTTGAGGTCAGGAGTTAAAGACCAGCCTGGGCAAAATGACAAAACCCATCTCTATTAAAAATACAATAATTAGCTAGGCATGGTAGTAGGCACCTATAATCCCAGCTACTCAGGAGGGTGTGTCACGAGAATCGCTTGAACCCGGGAGGCAGAGATTGCAGTGAGCCAAGATCGCACCACTGCACTTCAGCCTGGGCAACAGAGTGAGACTCTGCCTCAAAAAAAAAAAGAAAAGAAAAAAGAAAAGAAAATGCTATATATTCTTACAAACTTTTATTACCTACCGTATGAGGAGAATGTCAATGAAGAAAATTGCCACTGTTTTTAAATTCTGAAATATTTGCGAATGTGTGAAGTAGAAACAGAGAGGCATCTTTCCAGTCTTTGATACAGAAGCCACAAGGCAAATCATCTCATTTCATCTAATGACCTGGAAGGCGTGGCTGTCACCTCCATGATGAGTAAATAACCCACTGCCCAAGGTGAAGTGTCACCCGGGGTCACACAAGTTAACAGCAGGAATGTGGCAACGTCACCACTCCCGAGCATCTCCTAGGTGCCAGGCGGCATGCTATCCGGCTGTCTCAGGGGAAAGTGAGATGTGGCCTGGCCTTACTGTCCTGGGTCACAGGATCTTTCCTGGACTCACCTGGGCGGGGTGAGCTCTGCAACCCAGGCAGCACCCATGTCCCTACCATCCCTGGAGGGGTAACCACCCCCACAGTCCATGCGCTGCCTAGCTTGGCTGCCAAACACCTTGCTGGGGACATGTGACCCAATGTGGTTGCCCATGGAGGTTATCACTTGTTATCGCTTAGGCTCATGCAGAAAAAGGTGATGGCTACGTTTACCCTTAGGGCCTATCAGCCGCCCCGAGGAAACACTGCACCCTGCAGCCACTGATGAAGAAGTCACCCAGGAGGCTACTGAGGATGAAATGAGACAAAAGTGCCCGGCATGCGGTGGACACGTCCGGAGACCCGCGTTTCTGTACGGAAGCACATGGTGCAAGAGCAGGGCAATACTTCTAAGACGGCACAAGAGTGAACAATACTTCTAAGACGGGCCACGCACACGCTACTCTTCTGTGATTTCCACCATCCTTACCCCATAACTCCTGGCGTTTATGGTCGGAACCCCAGTGAAACCACCATTTCCAAGGGGACTGTGACTGCTTATCATGATGCCTGCCAGCCGCTCAGACACTAACGACAACCTCTCATCCCCTTCTCGAAAAGTCCCGTCAGCCTGGGTGCAGTGGTTCACACCTGTAATCCCAGCACTTTGGGAGGCTGAGGCAGGTGGATTACCTTAAGTCAGGAGTTCAAGACTAGCCTGGTCAACATGGTGAAACCCCATCTTTAATACAAAAAAAAAAAAAAAAATGGTCGGGGGCAGTGGCTCACGCCTGTAATCCCAGCACTTTGGGAGACCAAGGCGGGCAGATCATGATGTCAAGAGATTGAGAATAGCCTGGCCAACATGGTGAAACCTCATCTCTACTAAAAATACAATAATTAGCTGGGTGTGGTGGTACACACACACCTGTAGTCCCAGCTACTCAGGAGGCTGAGGCAGGAGAATCGCTTTAACCTGGGAGGCGGAAGTTGCAGTGAGCCAAGATTGCGCCACTGCATTCCAGCCTGGGTGACAGAGTGAGACTTGGTCTTACAACAACAACAACAACAACAACAACAACAACAACAACAACAAAAACAGCAGAAAAAACCTACAGCTACCCTAAGGCCCCCTACCCCAAGGCCACTATTTCTTCCTCTGTGCTTAGATCTCCCCTTCCCAAATAGAAACAGACTGGAAAGGATGGCTGTGGTCTTCTGGGGAAAAAAGTGAGAGGGCCCAGGAAAAACAGCAATTATGAAGTTTTTGTTTGTTTTTTGAGATGGAGTCTCGCTCTGTTGCCTAGGCTGGACTGTAATGGCGCGATCTCGGCTCACCACAACCTCTGCCTCCCGGTTTCAAGTGATTCTCCTGTCTCAGCCTCTCGAGTAGTTGGAATTATAGGCATGAGCCACCGTGCCTGGCTAATTTTTTGGTATTTTTAGTACAGACAGGGTTTCACCATGTTGGCCAGGCAAGGCTTGAACTCCTGACCTCGGGTGATCTGCTCGGCCTTCCAAAGTTCTGGGATTACAGGCCTGAGCCACTGCGATGCCTGGCCGCAGTTACAAAGTTTGAAGTATATGCTTGCTGGTAAAACCACACACCGGCCCATGAGGGAGAAAAACATGGCTCCACTCAGACACACACAAAACGCGGAAGCACCATGTACACCCAGGGCACCGCTAACATTTCTATGAGTCCTGCCCTTTCGCTGAAAGTTGTTGAAAACAGACCTTTAATACCAGAGATGCCGACGTGGGGGCTGTCACCAGGCCATCTCCTAACAGCTACACCCTCTGTGCCCTGGTGTTCCTTGTCTCATGCCTGAGGAGCTTTGCTGGCAGCTGGGTCCTGGGCGTGTGATCTAAATTGGGCCATGGGGTATAACGGGCTGTGTGCTGGAGCTTTGGGGCAAAGGAAGCCAGCACACCTGAGAAGAAATTCCCCTTCCTACCTTTGGAGACAATGGGGGGAGAGAGGATGTGATGGTTGGAGAGGCAGTGGCAGCCATCCTGGCACCATGAGGAAATGAGTATGAGGATGAGAAGACAGAGAGAAGGAACCTGGGTCTCTAGCGATGATTAACTGACAACCTGCTGCTCCTCATACGGAATAATAAAGATGCTGATTGCTTAACTCACTGTTCATTGGGTATTTTATTTTTTTACTTTTGGGCCAAAGCATCCTACGTTGTTCACACAGCAATGAGTGAGCTGATCCAGGAGGGACCTAAGTCTAAGTATCCACAGCTAAACATCAGAAATGGTACCACTGTCACACAGGCCGACCCTCGAGGCTCACAGAATGAGCGTTTTGAAATGATTCATGATTTTCACATATGTGATAACACCCCTTTGAGTTTTCTCGTAGGGAGAGAGAGTTAAGTTTCATGATGAAGTTGTGAATACCAAATACCAACACGAAGTAACTAGACAATAAAATCTTCTTGGAAGATGAGAAAAATACAATCTATCTTTGGTCTTTTTTTTTTTCTACGAATTGTCCACGACTCTTCCATACAGGGAATTTAAACAGATACGGGGTGCCTTTTTAGTCTGAACTGTATCAATAAAATAAAAACGGAGCCAGTCAAGGAAGTAACTTCTCCTGAGATAGGATTGTACCATGGAATTGCCAGAAATGAGAAGAAAAACCAGTAATTGCATGAGATAGCAAGTATTAAGCAAAAGGACAGCTTGAAACTAAATACAACAGAAAGTTATTTCTGTTCCCTCTGAATAAAATACATACACACAAGTGGCTGGGCACGGTGGCTCTCACCTATAATCCTAGCATTTTGAGAGGCGGAGGCAGGTGGATCACCTGAGGTCAGGAGTTCAAGACCAGCCTGGCCAAGATGGTGAAATCATGTCTGTATTAAAAATAGGAAAATTAGCCGGGTATGGTGGCGGGCACCTGTAATCTCAGCTGCTCAGGAGGCTGACGCGAGAGAATTGCTTGAACCCTGGAGGCAGAGGCTGCAGGGAGCCAAGATCATGCCACTGCACTCCAGCCTGGGTGACAGAGTGAGACTCTGTCTCAAAAAACAAACAAAAACAAACAAAAAATACACCATATATATATATATGCATGCACATGAAAGAAATTTCACCATCACAAAATATTTTCCTCACTGAAATGAAAGTTCTAAGCCTGTGTTGTTTATACCAACATAGTTGCTGTGGAAATAGCTGTTTCAACATTAGGAACTCACGGCTGACTCAAGTAAGGTGTGGAGCAGAAGTCTTATTTAAACAGTGGCAGGACCCATAAAACATTTAAAAGGCAAACTGGGTGTGGTGAGTCGGAGTGCCATATGTTTTAATGTAAGGGTCACGCATGTTTTCTTTCTCAGGCATGACACCAATAGGATGTTACTTTTTATTTATGCTATTTTTGGAACCTTATAGTCATCTCAACAACTCCCCCAAACATCCTAGGTTTTGCTCTCTGCTTCTGTCTACATCCAGCAGCCTCCATATTTTATTACATTCATCGTGCTTGGAACAGAGTTACTACGGTTCAGTCCTCGCTGGCACATGCAGGATTATGGCACCAACCAGGGCACAGACAGGATTTTGGAAAACTTCTGCATGTGAGTCCATTAAATATAGCAGTACTGGGCTGGGTGAGGCTGGTCATCCTAGCACTTTGAGAGGCCAAGGTGGGGGGGACTACTAGAGGCCAAGAGTTCAAGACTAACCTGGCCAACACAGAGAGACCCCATCTCTAAAATAAATAAATAAATACATAACTATAAAATAGTGTGTGTGTGTATATATATATATATATATATATAAATAAATATAGGCTGGGCGTGGTGGCTCACACCTGTAATCTCAGTACGTTGGGAGGCTGAGGCAGGAGTATCACCTGAGGTCAGGAGTTCGAGACCAGCCTGGCCAATATGGCAAAACCCCGTCTCTACTAAAAATACAAAAAAATTAGCCGCTCATGGTGGCGGGCATCTGTAGTCCCGGCAACTCAGGAGGCTGAGGCAGGAGAATCACTTGAACTTGGGCAGCAGAGGTTGCAGTGAGCCGAGATCATGCCACTGCACTCCAGCTTGGGCAACGAGCGAGACTCTGTCTCAATAAAAAAAAAATAAAAATAAAAAATATCTAGATCTCTTTCTGGCAGTACTGACTTATTCACTAACAGGACATCACTTCCCGCATATAGTCTACCGTGTGCCTATGGCTTTATAAACTCAAGTGCAAAGTCCTCAGAGACCATGAGGACCCAGATCGCCTCTGCATCCAACAGCCCAGCTCCCCAACTCCACTGTCAGGCGTCTCACTTGTTCCTGTCTTTTATGGGTCAGTTAAGAGCTTTCCAAACAATCCTAAAAACCCTCAGGACAGCTCCATCGAGAAACCATGTGGCTTGCCCGTACCTTCCCTTGGTGATGCCTCCCTACTCCTTTGCTTCCCCTTCCTACTTCTTAACTGGACATGGATGCACTTTTCTTTAACCACACACATACACTTTACCATGATTTTTCCTCCGGTCAAGCCAGAAATTTTACCCTTTGTACAATAAAACATATTCAACACATTTTTTAAATGAGGGTGCTGTGTGGGGCTGTTTTAAAAGCCCACCTTTCCCCCCCGACAGTGAAGTGTTCTGTAAACAGAAGCCCAGATCCCCTCGGCAGCAGGCACTGCCCAGGGTATGACCGCCCTCTCTGCCTGCACAGGAGAGTGATTCATACCAGCAGAACCGGAAAAATCACAGCTGAAAGCAACCAGGGAAGAGGCAAGGGCCAACAGAGCAACGTAAAGGAGTTGGATTTTCTACTAGGTGAGTCACAGGAAACACTCCGGCCGCAGCCCGAGGCCCCAGGAGGCCCTGCTCGCCCATCAGGAATGTAGGTCAAACTCCCAGGGGGAAGGGTGAGAGCCCAGGCACCCAGGGCAAAAGCTCAAGTTCCTAGGAGAGCAGGGAGGCTGGCCAGAAAACAAGGCCTCCACTTGCCCTCCGGCACCAGCCCCGGTCCACCCTCCGACTAAGCGTCAGTATCCACAGACCACGGTGAAGCAGAACCGCAGCATGGTGGTCCAGATCTCTCCTGTTCTGGACTGGGCCGTCCCATGCGTTTCTATCGGGGTTCACGGGATGACAAGTGGGGTTTACGTATAAAGGGACAGATGGCTCACCCAGTTCAGTCGACACGGGGGACCCGGTGGCAATCTCACCGATCTTGGCCACTCCATCGTAGTAGGCTTTTCCTGCCAGGATCATAGCTAGACACGAAAGGTGACACACAAAATCGTCACTTAGACAAGGAAAGGAGGAAGCGACACAAGTTTTCTTTCAAACACCCCTCGGTCCCTTCTGGCCGCAAGGTTTGGGCCGTGGCAGGTGTGGCTCTCAGGAGGTAAGGCCTGTGTTGAGAGCTGCACCGGGGTGGAGGCCCCCCAGCCAAGGGATAGTCACATGAGATCCTCGTCTCTGCCCAGCCCCGGGGAACCTTCAGCAGCAGGGGCTGAAGGTCCAGAGAAGGCTCTGCTTGCTCCTGATGCCAGTTTCAGAGTGGATGTGTTCCTAACGTTGAACTAGGGCTTTGGCTAGGCACGGTGGCTCACACCTGTAATCCCAGCACTTTGGGAGTCTGAGGCGGGAGGATTGTTTGAGCTCAAGAGTTTGAGACCAGCCTGGGCAACATGGTAAAACCCCGCCTCTACAAAAAAAAAAAAAATACATAAATTAGACAGGCATGGTGGAGTGTGTCTGCAGTCCCAGCTACTTGGGAGGTTGAGGTGAGAGGATCGCTTGAGCCCAGGAGGTGGAGGTTGCAAGTGAGCTGAGATCGTGACACTGCATTCTAGTCTGGGTGACAGAGCCAGATATTGTCTCAAAAATAAAAATAAAAAAAGAAACACATCCTCTCCAGCCAGAAATCCTTTCTGAGCTAGTTCTTCTCCAGCACTCCAGGTCTACAACATTCTTAGTCAGAAGGAGTTGTGTGAAGTGGTCTAGGAGTCTGGTCCTTTGATGGCAGTGCTTCATTATTCTATTGAAAAAGACATTTTGAGCCACAACCAACCAACCTATTCGTTGCCAGGAGAGAATATATGAAATTTGAAATACATTATCTTTCCAAAAAGCAATACAATTGTCTGAAAAAACCAACTGAATCCTCTACATTTTTTTATTTTTTGGCAAAGACAGGAAAACTTTTATTGCTACAAGGTGGGTTCTAATTATCTTAAAAATAATACTGCCCCCTTCAAACTGATTCTGAAGACGAAATTATAACTACGTGACCTCCTGGGGCAAATCACTTACCCTTTCTGAAACAAAGGTTGCTCATCCTTAAAATGCCCTAAGAATGTGAGCAATGGACGAACAAATGGAAGCTGCGAATACACTTTTTTCACTTTACCATCTAGGTTTGAAGGTACTGAAGGTGTATGATACAGACCCAGACTGGTTACTGTCATTTTGGAGAAAAGCATTTATTTGGAATTTTACTGTAAGATTGGTTTCAGACATAGAAATCAGTTTCTCCTGGAGCTTTGGAGACCACACGGTTTTGGAGCTAAAGGAGCCCTTGGGAAGCCCAGAGGCTACACCAGCTGCAATGCCCCAATGTATAATGGGCAATTGTTTTAACAAGGTGGATTTTATTTTATTTATTTTTTTTTTAGAGGCAGAGTCTTGTTCTTTCACCCAGGCTGGAGTGCGGTGGCACAATCATGGCTCACTGCAGCCTTGACCTCCTGGGCTCAAAGGATCCTTCTGCCTCAGCCTCCCGAGTAGCTGGGACTACAGGGACGTGCCACCATTCCTGGCTAATTACAAAAAAAAAAAAAAAAAAAAAAAAAAAAA
>NW_016823572.1:368471-388353 GCF_001698545.2 Rhinopithecus bieti
TTTCATAAAATACATATTATATATAATATATATATAAATATATAACTTTTATATATATTATGTGTATATATGTTATGGTTTGTACTATATATGTATCCAACTTTAGGAAATGCAATACTCTAGCTATTGTACTATTATAAGACTCAGAATACCCTTAAAGTGTCAATGCAAAAAGAACAACAGCAATTAGCATTTATATATATACTTAGTTAATCCAGCCAATGATGGTTCGTAATGTCATCAGCCCGTTGCACTAAGGGCAGCGGAGTGGAGATACTCTGGGACATACCCAAGGTCAATGTTGAGTCAGCGGGAAGGCACACAGCTCTGGCTGGGCACTTCACTTCCTCAGCTCTAAATTATGGTGCTTTCTGACTCTTTGGTCTTGGCTAGACCTAAGAAAGAAGTGACTCCACCTAAAAACAAGGTGTGTAGCCAGGAAACTGTCAAGTTGTAAGATGTAACATCTTAGTATGAAGATTTTAAGTTGTAAAGTACTGATAATCTGAAAAGCAAATTAGTGGTGGAATGGCATGCAGGATTACACAATATTTAAACAAAATGTTTGGTTTGCATCCACACATGAAATCACAATTTTTCATTAACTGTTGACTTACATTGAAAACCATGTAACCTTCTCGGTCTTGTAAAATATCTTTGCTATGATAAGGCAACTTGAAAATGACAAAATTTATCCAGAAGAGATAACTAATACTTTCATAATTTTGCCTCCCTTTTGTGAGCACGTTAAGATATTTTCTACTACTTATCGTTTTAAGGAAAGAGGCATATTAGTTTGTTTTTTTTTTTTTTTTTTTTTTTAAGAGTCAGGGTCTCACTCTGCTGCCCACACTGGAGTGCAATGGTGTGATCACAGCTCACTGCAGCCTCAACCTCCTAGACTCAAGCGGCCCTCCCACCTCAGCCTCCTGAGTAGCTGGGACTACAGATGCACGCCACTACACCTAGCTAATTTTTTATTTTTTCTAGAAACAGGGTCTCAATATGTTGCCCAGGCTGGTCTTGATCTCCTGGGCTCAAGCGATCCTCCCACCTCAGCCTCCCAAAGTGCTGGCATGACAGGCATGAGCCACAATAACTAGTGTAGTTCTATTTTAGTGGTTGGCCAACTACTTCCTCAGTCTAGACTAATCTATGCACATCTACCTAATAATTTTTCCTTAAAATATGGTTTCATTGGGTGAACATTCTGCTTAAAGCCTTTGGTGGCCTCCCACTGCCCATGAGGTAAGGTCACACACCTCAGAGCCCATGGTAGATTTTTACAGTAATGGCCTTCCAGGAATCACACCTCCCAGAATTCCCAGCATATGTGGTCCCCTACCAAGTCGTGTGGCCATGGGACCCACTTTGACCCACAGGTTATCAGCAAGCATGACTCCCGCAGGGGCTTGAGAGGTGCTGGCACTGGGGTTTATACGCTTAGGACACCACTGCTATGGAGTGAGGACCGAGTCTGGCGTCCTTGAAGAGGAAAGACCCCATTGTGGGGGTGCATCCAGCCCACAGCCCTGCACAGGCCACAGAAGACTGCAGGTGCAGGAGTGAGTCCCGAGGGTCTGGAGAACTGCCCTGCCTTTACAGGAGAAATAAGCAGCTGTTGCTGTCTGAAGTCACCACGTTTGGGGGCAGTGAGGTACGCAGCGTGACATAGCATAACAAGCTCTGACGTGTGCATTCAAGTGCACAGTGATCTGACCCTATCCCGCCCACTCCCTAAGAGTGTGCCACCCATGCCAGTGTGGACCCCAGGTCCTGGCTTACTTGCTTTTTTTTTTTTTTTTTTTTTTTTTTTGAGACAGAGTCTTGCTCTGTTGCCAGGCTGGAATGCAGTGGCACGATCTCTACTCACTGCAAACTCCACCTCCCGGGTTCAAGCGATTCTCCTGCCTCAGCCTCCCAAGTAGCTGGGATTAGAGGTGCCCGCCACCACACACGGCTAATTTTTGTATCTTTAGCAAAGATGGGGCTTCATCACGTTGGCCAGGCTGGTCTCGATCTCTTGACCTTGAGATCCGCCTGCTTCAGTCTCCCAATGTGCTGGGATTCCAGGCGGGAGCCATCGCGCCCAGCTGACTTGCTGTCTTTTATGCGTGCGGCAGTGTCTGCCTGCTGAAACCTAACATCTGGCAGCTAGCTCAGCTCCTGCAGGGCTTCGGCCCTGTTCCAGTCCACACCAACCCACACCACTCAAATTCTTGTGACACTGGTCTGTACAATGCTACTAGCCATTCACCTGTAGACCTGGATTCTTTTGTTTTTTTATTTTTTTGAGACAGGTTCTTGCTCTGTCTCCTGGGCTGGCGTGCAGAGGTACAATCACAGCTCACTGTAGCCTCGAACTTCTGGACTCAAACAATCCTCCCACCCCAGCCTCCTGATAGGTAGCACCACAGGCACATGCCACCATGCCCAACTAACTTTTTTTTTGAGACAGGTTTTTTTTTTTTTTTTTTGAAGTCGAGTCTCACACTCTGTTGCCCAGGCTGGAGTGCAGTGGCACAATCTTGGCTCATTGCAACCTCTGCCTCCCAGGTTCAAGTGATTCTCCTGCCTCAGCCTCCCAAGTAGTTGGGACCACAAGCACGTGCCACCACGCCTGGCCAAATTTTGTATTTTTAGTAGAGACAGGGATTTACCATGTTGGATAGGCTGGTTTCCTACTTCTGACCTCAGGTGATCTGTCCACCTCAGCCTTCCAAATTGCTGAGATTACAGGCGTGAGTCACCGTGCCTGGCTCAAGCTAATTTTTAATTTTTTTTGTAGTGATGGGGTCTCGAATTCCTGGGCTGAAGCTATCCTCCTGCCTCAGACTCCCAAAGTGCTGGAATTACAGGCACAAGCCACCACGCCCAGCCTGCCTTGTGTTCTAACGTAACTGTGGACTGCACAACTAGCAGCCTCAACTATTTCCAAATTCTCACCAAGGTCTTTACACATTTACCTACATTTCTCAATGGCTTCAGCAGAGGCACAACCAGATGGCCTGCAGAAATTCTGGAATTACTTTCTGAAGCACAGAATACTCCCCAGGAGGTGCTAAAGTGGCGAGAGCCCTTTGGGGAGAAGCCTTGTTAGCAGGAAGCTAAGCTGTAGGCAGCTCACTGGCTCACCTTGTAAAACTCTGCAGCTCATGCTAGAAAGAAAGAAAGAAAGAAAAAAAAGAGGCAGCTCATGCTAGAAAGAAAAAAACAAAAACGAACCAAAAAAAACCTGCAGGTCACAGTGATTTCCTTCACAAGGACATCTAAAGCAATGACTTTGTGGCCTTGTGACTAAGCAATCTTCGAGGGAGAGTCAGAAGTGCATGGCTCTGGCTCTCTGGAGGACGGGGGCACCTGCAGAAGTCACGGGGACTGCTGGAGGGCAAGGGAGCAAAATCCCAGACCTGCTGCACTTCCTGCCGCTGAAATCCCCGAAAACACAGCGAGGCAGAAGAGAGTGAATGAGTTTACTTTTCCAGCGACTACACACAATGATGTTCCTCTTCACCCAGAGTCCACAGTCTAGCCAGCTCATGCCCCTTCCTGGGGCAGGTTCATGCTGAGCGTGGGTGAGGCCACAGGTTTATTTTCAAAATATCAATAGGGAGCAACCAAAGGTGTGGTGTGGCAAAAAATATACCTAAGAGGCTGGGCGTGGTGGCTCATGTCTGTAATTCTAGCACTTTGGGAGGTTGAGGAGGGTGGATTACCTGAGGTCAGGAGTTCGAGACCAGCCTGGTAAACATGGTGAAACCCCGTCTCTATTAAAAATACAAAAATTAGCTGGGCATGGTGGTGCACACCTGTAATCCCAACTACTTGGGAGGCTGAGGCAGAAGCATCGCTTGAGCCCAGGAGGCAGAGGTTGCAGTGAGCCGAGATTGCTCTACTGCACTCCAGCCTAGGTGACAGAGCAAGACTCTGAAAAAAGAAAGAAAGAAGAGATAAGAAAAAGATGTAAAACTTGATCTGAAGCTGCCTTCAAATCTTACTGTCAGAAACTACATTTCTACTTATGTTACTTGGTGACGTAAGTAGAACCGTCGGAGAGGATGAAATTGGGGTCTGAATGTTTTGGGGTGACACTTGCTACATTTTGGGGGAGAACTGTCTTGACCATGTTAGAATTTGGTGATTGCTAGCATTTTAAGTTTTTTTTTTTTTTTTTTTTTTGAGGCGGAGTCTCCTCTGTCGCCCAGGCTGGAGTGCAGTGGCCGGATCTCAGCTCACTGCAACCTCCACCTCCCGGGTTCACGCCATTCTCCTGCCTCAGCCTCCCGAGTAGCTGGGACTACAGGCGCCCGCCACCTCGCCTGGCTAGTTTTTTGTATTTTTTTAGTAGAGACGGGGTTTCACCGTGTTCGCCAGGATGGTCTCGATCTCCTGACCTCGTGATCCACCCGTCTCGGCCTCCCAAAGTGCTGGGATTACAGGCTTGAGCCACCGCGCCCGGGCCATTTTAAGTTTTTAAGGTGATTACTGATGCATTTTAATAACATTCGTCTCTCAGGAGGAAAATGCGTATCAGCTTCCTAAACGCAAATCTCTTTTTTTTTTTTTTTTTTGAGACGGAGTCTCGCCGTGTCGCCCAGGCTGGAGTGCAGTGGCGCGATCTCGGCTCACTGCAAGCTCCGCCTCCCGGGTTCCCGCCATTCTCCCGCCTCAGCCTCCGAGTAGCTGGGACTACAGGCGCCCGCCACCGCGCCCGGCTAGTTTTTTGTATTTTAGTAGAGACGGGGTTTCACCGTGTTAGCCAGGAGGGTCTCGATTTCCTGACCTCGTGATCCACCCGCCTCAGCCTCCCAAAGTGCTGGGATTACAGGCTTGAGCCACCGCGCCCGGCCCCTAAACGCAAATCTCTTAAACTAACAACTCTGGTTCACAAAGACAGGCCAACACCAATACTCAAGTTCATTTTCAATGAAGCATAGATTTTGACATGAGAATCTAAGTCCAACCGTTTAATTTAGATGTTTTCCCATTCAGGCTAAAAAAAAGTTGTTTTTTGTTTTTTTTCTTTTTTGAGACAGGCCCTTACTCTGTTGCTCAGGCTGGGGTGCAGTGGCACGATCAGAGCTCACTGCAGCCTCAACCTAAGTGATCACTCCGCCACACACTCCTGAGTAGCTGGGACTACAGGCACGCGCCACCACGTTCAGCTAATTTCATGCAGGCTAAAAATAATGTTTGTCATGTTACTATCAAAAGTGACACACTGGGGGAAAAAAAGATGAAAAATGTGACACATCTAAAGACAAGAAATTCTTTTATATACATAAAAGGAGAGTAATTTCTGTGCTGTAGGACACTAACTTATAAATGTCTTATGTACACGTTTTATATTTGTTCGTTTACTAAGAATTTGGTTTAAAAAGCAGAAAGCACAGTTTTATAGTTAAAAGACATCACTTAGAATAGCCTCGCTTTCATTCAATCGACCTGTTTCAAATACGCTAACATCATTGTGTACGGTCATTGCAAAGTTGTGTAGATTGAATTCGTTGTAAATAATTTTGCCACTTAAAAGTATTTAAAATTCAATACTAAGCATTTGAAACTAATTAAATATTTACTGAGTGGCTTTATATATAATCAATGCAGAAAAAGACTTACCATTTACAGCTTTCTCATAATTTTTCCCCAGGTTTATTAAATTTCGCAGCCCAGGATTGAACTGTTCCATAACATTCTGCCAAACAAAACACACAAATTAATAAAATAAACAAACAATAAACCGAGTCATTTTCAGATTTTGTTGCTGTGCAGCCCAGGATAGCTATGGACGCCTAAATGCTGATGTAAAAACCACGAAGAACACCTATTCCCTTACCCAATGGAACAGGGCTCACAGGAGGCAAGGTGCCTGTAATCCTGGCAGTTCTCAGTTTCCCAAGGAGCTGCCTGGAATCTGCTATAATCAGAACAGGCAGCAGGCATTCATGTCTCTACCATACCCTGCAGGGACTGTAGGCCTGGCATCCTCTTGGGTTTGAGTGGATTGCTAATGGTTCTCACTCTAGCGTTAACGAACGCCAGTGCAGGATCAGCTATCTGTATTTAATTACAAAGGCAATGTTTTGAATAGATTTCAATAGATTTCAATAAATTTCTATCCATTGAATCGAAATTTCCAGGAATTTTTGTTTTTATTTTGCCTAATTATAGGGGTGTGGGTGCGGAGGGACATGGAAGGGGGCGTTGGTGGCATGTTGCTGATGGCCCCAGGACACAGGCCTGCCTGGAAACTTCTTTCTGGGTGTCCCGGGCATTTTTCTTTTTTTTTTTGAAACAAAGTCTCACTCTGTCACCCAGGCTGGAGTACAGTGGTGCAATCTCAGCTCAGTGCAACCTCCGTCTCCCGGGTTCAAGCAATTCTCCTGCCCCAGCCTCCTGAGTAGCTGAGATTACAGTAGACCATCACCACACCCAGCTAACTTTTTTTTTTTGAGATGGAGTCTCACACTCTTGCCCAGGCTGGAGTGCAGCGGCGCCATCTTGGCTCACTGCAAGCTCTGCCTCCCAGGTTCACGCCATTCTCCTGCGTCAGCCTCCCAAGTAGCTGGGACTATAGGCGCCCGCCACCATGCCCGGCTAATTTTTTGTATTTTTAGTAGAGACGGGGGTTTCACCATGTTAGCCAGGATGGTCCCGATCTCCTGACCTTGTGATCTGCCTGCCTTGGCCTCCCAAAGTGCTGGGATTATAGGCGTGAGCCACCGTGCCTGGCCGACACCTGGCTAATTTTTATATTTTTAGTAGAGACAGGGTTTTGCCATGTTGGCCAGCCTGGTCTTAAACTCCTGACCTCAGGTTATCTGCCCACCTTGGCCTCCCAAAGTGCGGGGATTACAGGCATGAGCCACCGTGCCCGGCCGACACCTGGCTAATTTTTATATTTTTAGTAGAGACAGGGTTTTGCCATGTTGGCCAGGCTGGTCTTGAACTCCTGACCTCAGGTTATCTGCCCACCTTGGCCTCCCAAAGTGCGGGGATTACAGGCATGAGCCACCGTGCCCGGCCGACACCTGGCTAATTTTTATATTTTTAGTAGAGACAGGGTTTTGCCATGTTGGCCAGCNGCCTTGGCCTCCCAAAGTGCTGGGATTATAGGCATGAGCCACCGTGCCCGGCCGACACCTGGCTAATTTTATATTTTAGTAGAGACAGGGTTTTGCCATGTTGGCCAGCCTGGTCTTAAAACTCCTGACCTCAGGTTATCTGCCCACCTTGGCCTCCCAAAGTGCGGGGATTACAGGCATGAGCCACCGTGCCCGGCCGACACCTGGCTAATTTTATATTTTAGTAGAGACAGGGTTTTGCCATGTTGGCCAGGCTGGTCTTGAACTCCTGACCTCAGGTTATCTGCCCACCTTGGCCTCCCGAAGTGCAGAGATTACAGGCATGAGCCACCGTGCCCACCTCCCTGGCATTTTTCCAGTGATTATTCACTGAGGGCATGTGGAGTAACTATCATGGGCCAAGCCCTGCACATGCAGCTAAGGATGAGACGACACAGTTTCCCTCTCACGGATTTCATGGTGCAGCCTGTGGCCAGGTTTCATTTTAACATGTGTTATTCCTGTATCACTAGGAAGTCATAAAGACAATTGCTAGAATAAGTATAAGACAAATGCTAGAATAAGTATAAGACAAACAACTATTTGGGATGTGGGTCTCAATTTTAAAATCCCCTAACTTTGAAGTACAGACAGTAAGTCATTCCTATGGTACTCAGACTTCACGACTCACAACACGTGGCGATTGTGTTTGTTCCGTCCAGGAACAATAAGCTTCATGATATTAATCACCCCAAAGAGATCATTTAAGTCTCATCGACCCCTTCCCCAAAAGCATACTCCATTTATATAGATGACCAATACAAAAAAGAATGAACTACTACGCAACATTCAAAGAGGCAGGTGCTTTACACACATACCCTTCAGAATAAATGAATCAGGAGGAGACAGAGAATAGGATGACTCTTGTTTTAATCGAACAGTGGTAACGATGAAAAACAACCCATGCCTTGACCTTCTCATAGCCCTGGTCTTACAACCAAGAGCACTTTCAGCTACGCTCCTATTTTTGTATTTATTGCTACAGTTTTGAATATATATATATATTTAATATTCTTGATTTCTTGATTTTGGAGAGTAACTGCAGCTTCCTACGACAGCAGATGAGGTCTCGGCTCTCTATACCTCTCGGTCTTCCTTTCCAGTGGACTTTCTATGCAATTAGATGGCAATTTCCTGATAAATCTAGAGTCAGTGTTCATTATGACTTTGTACTAAGGCTGACGGTTCCCTTTCTCGGTAAAGCTTGGCTGTTTTTCCTGCGATGGATAATTGTTTCTTTCCACCCCGCCAACTTTGCTTAGTTTTCTGTTTATCTACCTTAAACTTGTCCTCATGCTGTATTAGACTTGGCTGAGGCCTATCGGTGTTATTTTTCCAGTGTACAAAACTCTCAGCTAATCGCCTGTTCCGTTTTTCCCTCGACTTCCTCTGAGGACTCTCCACCACCTTGCTCAGCGTGGCTTGACTGTCACGGTCGCCCTAGCATGGCCCTCCTGGTGGCCTGTGGCAGGGCTCTTGTCAGCCAGGTCCACATCTTCCTCTTTCTCCAAAATGGAGATCATGCTCCAAAAATGATCGAAGAACTGACGCGTGAGAGGTAAATCTGAGTCCCCATGTGTCTGAAATTACCTTTACCTTGACATTTGCTTGCTGTTTTGCTAAGTAGAGCAGAGTAGATTGAAACTAGTTTCCTTAGAATTTTTAAGACATCACTTGGTCAGGCATGGTGGCTCATGCTTGTAATCCCAGAACTCTGGGAGGCTGAAGTGGGAGGATCACCGCATAAGCCCAGGAGTTTCAGACCCACCCGGACAACATATCGAGACCCCCATCACTACAAAAAATAAAAACAATGAGCCAGGTGTGGTGGCTTGTGCCTGTGGTCCCAGCTACTTGGGAGGATCACTTGAGCCCAGGAGTTTGAGGCTGCAGTTAGTTGTGACTGCACCACTTCACTCCAATTTGGGTGACAGAGTGAGGCAATGTCTTAAAAAAAAAAAAAAAAAAGAGGGACAGAGAGATATTACTCCACTGTCTTTAGCATTTGGGTCTGCTGAAGTCAGCTGCCAGTTCTTCCGATGTGACTTTTTTTTTTTAAAGCTTATTTCTGGAAGCCTTCTCTTGATTTCTGTGTTCTGAAATTGCACCATGGTCTGTCCCAGTGGTTTTTTTATTTTTATTTTTATTTTACTGGATACTCAGTGGGACCCCTAGCCACGTGGAGAATTATGTCCTTCAGGTCCAAATATCGTTCCTGTTTTATTTCTTGTCTCTTCATTCTTTCTGGAACTCTGATGAAGATTTTATATATCCTGGATTTATTCTCTACCCTTTTTTGATTTTCTGCCTTCTGTATTTTTGTTCTACAACTCAAACAGATATCCTCAACTTTACGTTCCAATTCTATTTTTTTAATTTGATATACCTTAATTTCTCAGAGCAAGTTCATGTTTCTTGATTGTTTTGTTTTGGTTTGGTTTTTGAGATGGAGTTTCACTCTGCTGCCCAGGCTGCAGTGCAGTGGTGTGATCCTGGCTCACTACAACCTCTGCCACCCAGGCTGAAGTGATCCTCCTGCCCCATCCTCTCAAGTAGCTGGGATCACTGGCATGCTCCACCATGCCTGGCTAATTTTTCATATTTTTTGTAGAGACGGGGTTTCGCCATGTTGCCCAGGCTGGTCTAGAATTCCTGAGCTCAAGCAATCTGCCTACCTTGGCCTCCCAAAGTGCTGGGATTACAGGTGTGAGCCACTGCGCCCAGCCTTTTGATTGCTTCTTTTTAAAAGTACCCTCCTGTTCTTGTCTTATAGATGCTGTATCTTCTCCTGTCTGAATTGTAATTTTTTGGTGTGTTTTATTCCAGTTCCCATATCATCTCCCGATTATCTTTCACTGTTTGATATCCCTGTCTTTCATGTTAGAAACTCTCCTCAATCGTGTGGTGATCCCTGATGGTCAGTTCGTATTTAGGAGTGCAGCCGGTCACCGCCGGCTGGAAGCTGTGGGTGTGTGTCCAGGGCAGTGGCTGACTTGCTGGCTTCATTCCGAGCGAATGGCCACTCTACAGTCATCAGGGGCCACTGGGCTTCTGCTGAGAACTTTCTAATTTCCTGTCATTGGGTGGGGGACAATCATCGGATGGTCAGCTTTCCCAGTCAGGAAGGGGGCCGGGACCGGAGAGTTCGCAGCTGATTTTCAGGGAATTCCTCTGTTTTCAGCTCAGAGTTCTGCCTCCTCCACCCTTGGCTGCTGTTTCCAAGTCTAGAGCATCTCAGATTATCCTGAGGTTCAATCTCTGCTCTGCCAAGCAGAGGGAGCTGCTGGTGGTGGCTGGGGTATGGGAGGGAAGCCAGGAGCTCCGCCACCCTGTGCACCACACTCCGATTCCCACCCCCACCTTCTGCGGCCCAGTCCTCAGCCTCTGTGGCCCCCAGGGTGAATGGCTCAGTTCCCATCAGACTCCTTTCCCCAGGTTCTTTAGGCTCTCTGAGGTCAGTGGGCACACTCTGTCCATTTTCTATCACCCCAGATGTCTTTGAGTCTCTTGTCAGTGGATGTTTCCCAGGTCTTTTTGCACTGTGGATTTATTGAGTTTTGTTTTTAATTCCTTTGACATCATTTTAATGGGTTCTCAAAAGGAAGAAAATAAAATACACAAGGTGTCTCTCCCATGCCTGCCTGGAAGCCCACTCACCTGGTGTCACTAGAGGCAGTCAGGTGCTTGGCACCTACGCACAACCAGTGGCCAGGAAGCCCCAGAGACAGCAAACTCCCCCATGATCCTCTCTACAAGCTGGCGAAGCCTCAGTACGTAGCCACAGCTGCTCTTTTTATTTTTCTTGCTTTTCTTTTTTCTTTTCTTCCCTCCCCCCTTCTTCTCTCCTTTCTTCCTTCTTCTCTTTTTAAGACAGGGTTTTGATCTGTCACCCAGGCTGGAGTACAGCGGCATGATCACCTCTCACTGTAGCCTCAAACTCTTGGGCTCAAGTGATCCTCCTGCCTCAGCTTCCCGAGCAGCTGGGAGGTATGTGCCACCATGCCCAGGTAATTAAAAAGATTTATTTTATTTTATTTTTTAGAGACAGGGTCTTGCTATGTTGTCCAGGCTGGTATGTCCACAGCTGTTATTTCTGTCATCTCTTTTCAATTCTTTTGTTTTGGGGATTTTTATTTTGAAATGGTTTAAGACTCATAAGAGTTGTAAAAATAATACACAGAGTTCCCAGGTATGCTTCCTGCAATGTTATCTTCTATAACCATAGTATATTATCAAACCCAGGAAACTGTCACTGCTACAGTACTATTAACTAAACTACAGGTCTTATTTGGATTTTCCCTCTTTTTGTATCACTCATTTTTGGGGGGAGGGTTTCATCATTTCCTTTTTCTTGAGACGGAGTCTTGCTCTGTTGCCCAGGTTGGAGTGCAGTGGTACGATCTCAGTTCACTGCAACCTCCACCTCCCGGGTTCAAGCAATTCTCCTGCCTCAGCCTTCTGAGTAGCTGGGATTACAGGCACGCACCACCACACCTGGCTAATTTTTGTATTCTTAATAGAGATGGGGTTTCGCCATGTTGGTGAAACTGCCTGGCTGGGTTTCATCATTTCTATGAAATTTTCTCATACATGTAGAGTGCTACGACCATCATCGCAAGTAAAACATGGAACTGTTCCACTAACACACATGCCTGTTTTGTGCCACTACTTCATAATCACGCCCTCCTCACCAATCCTCACCTCAGGCAACTCCTGAGCTCAATCTATGATTCTGTCATCGTGAGAATGCTATATAAAAGGAATCATGGCTGGGCGCAGTGGCTCATGTCTGTAATCCCAGCACTTTGGGAGACCACGTTGGGTAGATCACCTGAAGTCAGGAGTTCAAGACCAGCCTGGCCAACATGGCGAAACCTCGTCTCTACTAAAAAATACAAAAATTAGCAGGCATGGTGGCATGTGCCTGTAATCCCAGCACTCAGGAAGATGAGGCCGGAATTGCTTGAATCTGGGAGGCAGAGGTTGCAGTGAGCTGAGACTGTGCCATTGCACTCCAGCCTAGGTGACAGAGTGAGACGCCATCTCAAAAACAAAACAAAATAAAAAAAGGAATCATGGGAAGCCGAAGAGGGTGAATCACAAGGTCAGAAGATCGACACCATCCTGGCCAATATAGTGAAACTCCGCCTCTACTAAAAATACACGAACTAGCTGGGCGTGGTGGTGCCTGCTTGTAATCCCAGCTACTTGGGAGGCTGAGGCAGAAGAATCACTTGAACCTAGGAGGCGGAGGTTGCAGTGGGCTGAGATTGCACCACTGCACTCCAGCCTGGTGACAGAGCGAGACTCCGTCTCAAACAAAACAAAACAAAAACAAAACAAAAAAACGCACAGAAAAGGAATCGTATAGTATGTGGCATTTTAAGATTGCCCTTTTCACCCAGCACAATGCCTTAAGATGTATCCAAGTTGTTGGATGTAGTTTACCACTTTTAGTTTTTTGCGATTAGTATTCCATGATATGGATATATTAGTTTGTTTATCCACATACTTGTTGAAGAGGACCTGGCTTGTTTCCAGGTTTTTACAATTCTAAGCAAAGCTGCGATGAGCGATCACGTACAGGTTTTTACGTGAGCTTACGCTTTCATATCTCTAGGATAACCTGGGGGTTCAACAGCTGCGTCACATGGTAGGCACATGTTTAACTTTATAAGAAACTGCCACTTTTTTTTTTTTTTCAGAACGGGTGCACCATTTTACATCCCCATTAGCACTCTGAGATTTCACTCATTTTCAAAATCTGATAATTTCATTAGCACATGGCTACTTTCTAATTAAAAGATATTTTAATTTAGTTTAAAGATACTGAAAATTCTACAGGCCACACGTGGTGACTCATGCCTGTAATCCCAAGCACTCTGGGAGGCCAAGGGAGGTGGGGTGTTTGAGCCCAGGAGTTTGAGACCAGCCTGGGCAACATGGTTGAAACCCCATCTCTACCAAAAACACAAAAATTTGCTGGGTGTGGTGGTGGGTGCCTGTAGTCCCAGCTACTCAGGAGGTTGAGGTAGGAGAATCGCTTGAACCCAAGAGATGGAGGTAGCAGTGAGATCGTGCCACTGCACTCCAGCCTGGGTGATAAAGCGAGACCCTGTCTCGAAAAATAAAATACAATTCATATGATATTCTAATGAGGCTGGATGTAGGTAAAAACACAAGAAAACTGACAGAGAGCTGACCCTGCTCAATAATGTACGAGCACCACAGAAAGCAGCCCAGATCTGTTCTTTCCTGCGGATATTCCTTCTCCAAATACAATACGAGGAAGGTCTCATTTGATTTCCTGATGTAATTCTTTTTTTTTTTTTTTTTTTTTTTTTTTTTTGAGACAGAGTTTTGCTCTGTTGCCCAGGCTGGAGTGCAATGGAGCCATCTCGGCTCACTGCAATCTCCACCTCCCAGGTTCATGCGACTCTCATGCCTCGGCCTCCCGAGTAACTGGGATTACAGGTGCCTGCAACCACATCCGGCTAATTTTTGTTTTTTTAGTAGAGATGGTGTCTCACCATGTTGCCCAGGCTGGTTTTGAACTCCGGACCCTGGGTGATTCACCCGCCTTGGCCTCCCAAAATGCTGGGATTACCGGCATGAGCCATCACACTCAGCCAATTTTCTGATATAATTCTTAAAATGTTCACATATAACCCTAACATCTTAAAATACCAAGAACAACAAATTAATGAGAACTTCCACAGTTAACATCATACACAAATCCCTATCCAAATGATTCTACCAGAGAGGGGCAAAAAAAAAAAAAAAAAAGTTCAACTAAGACTTGAGACTAGGCTGGGCACGGTGGCTCACGCCTGTAATCACAGCACTTTGGGAAGCCAAGGTGGGTGGATCACGAGTTCAAGAGATCGAGACCACACTGGCCAACATGGCGAAACCCCATCTCTACTAAAAACACAAAAATTAGCCGGGCGTGGTGGTGGGTGCTTGTAGTCCCAGCTATTCAGGAGGCTGAGACAGGAGAATCTCTTGAACCCGGGAAGCAGAGGTTGCAGTGAGCTGAGATGGCGCCGCTGCACTCCAGCCTGGCAACAGAGTGAGGCTCCGTCTTTAAAAAAAAAAAAAAAAGATTTGAGACTACAATCAGCTTGCAGTCAACACTGAGTTTTTAAGCTTGAAAAGTTTCAACATATATACTTCTTTATTACTGTACTTAGGTTCAGCTACAGAAATGTTTTCTCCCAGAAATTTTGGCCCTTTTTTTGAGACGAAGTCTCACACTGTTGCCCAGGCTGGAGTGCAGTGGTGCCATCTCGGCTCACTGCAAGCTCTGCCTCCCAGGTTCATGCCATTCTCCTGCCTCGGCCTCCTGAGCAGCTGGGACTACAGGCACCCACCACCACATCTGGCTAATTTTTTGTATTTTTAGTACAGACGGTGTTTCACCATGTTGGCCAGGATGGTCTCGATCTCCTGACCTCGTGATCCACCCACCTCCGCCTCCCAAAGTGCTGGGATTACAGGCGTGAGCCACTGCGCCTGGCCAATTTTGGTCTTTTTAACAGTGGAAAATCCATTCCTATATTGGCTCTTGGCCATTCATGTAGTTGTTTTAGCTGAAGTACATGTTATTTTTAAACCCAGGGACAAAAAAGCAATGCTGCCTTTGTATCCCAAAACCTGTAAAGTTGTATAGTGGTTGTGGATGCACTTGTGAATGGAAAGGGTCCTACATTTTGGGGGAGAGCTGTAGTTGAGGCAAAGGTCAGTGCTAGTGCAAGGCTTGTGAAGACCTGAATTGTTAAACAGCCTACAATGTTAAGAGTCATCAGGAGTAGTGAACAAATTCATTTTAAGTTTGGCACTAAGAATTAAAGGGCTTAGGATACCAAGTGAATCTTAACAAAGTGAACAGAAAAAGTATGAATGGGGCAAGCAGCACTGTTACTTAAAAAAAAAAAAAAAAAAAGCAAAAGCTTAGTCTATCTCCACCAGTTACTGCCTGGCAAGGAGGATACTCTGTCAAACTGGTTTTCACCAGAATGAGTTTCATTTCCATCCAGGAAAGGGCATGCATAGTTATGGTTGCACAATACATTCTAAGCTAATGGTAATATCACTCTTCTACTTGTGCTGAGTCACATACAAAGAAGGCTTGCTGGGTTCTACTGCAAAACCTTAGCGATATTAGAAAATTAGAGATTAGTGGCCGGGCGCGGTGGCTCAAGCCTGTAATCCCAGCACCTTGGGAGGTGGAGACGGGTGGATCACGAGGTCAGGAGATCGAGACCATCCTGGCTAATACCGTGAAACCCCGTCTCTACTAAAAAATACAAAAAACTAGCCGGGCGAGGTGGCGGGAGCCTGTAGTCCCAGCTGCTTGGGAGGCTGAGGCAGGAGAATGGCGTAAACCCGGAAGGCGGAGCTTGCAGTGAGCTGAGATCCGGCCACTGCACTCCAGCCTGGGCGATAGAGCGAGACGCTGTCTCAGGAAAAAAAAAAAAAATTAGTGATTAGCTATTCTAAATAAAATGTTGGAGGACAGTCCCCCTGGAACCAGCATGCACTTTCCACCAGATTTCTAGCTGCCCTGTTTACCTCTGCATTTCCCCTGCCTCTGTAGAGTTACAGATCATAATTATGAATTATGATTATGAGAAATGAATGATGCAATCTTACGATGGTTTTAACTTCCTTAGCATTTGGACTTTTATAACTCATTTTAAAATAATTACCAATATGGAACTATGCATAAATTAACTGTGTATATTTATAATTAATAAAGTATACATTAATTCAATTATGACTAGCCAGATAAGCTGAGTGGACTTTACACTTCTAAGAATTAGTTTCTCTTTTAGTTTCTTTCTTTCTTTTTTTTTGAGATGGAGTGTCGCTCTGTTGCCCAGACTGGAGTGCAGTGGCGTGATCTCGGCTCACTGCAAACTCCGCCTCCCGGGTTCATGCCATTCTCCTGCCTCAGCCTCCCGAGTAGCTGGGACTATAGGTGCCTGCCACCACGCCTGGCTAATTTTTTGTATTTTTAGTAGAGATGGAGTTTCACCATGTTAGCTAGGATGCTATCTCCTGACCTCGCGATCCGCCTGCCTCGGCCTCCCAAAGTGCTGGGATTACAGGCATCAGCCACCGCGCCCGGCTCTCTTTCAGTTTATTTTAGTAGTTCTCTATAGGCCGGGTGTGGTGGCTCATGTTTGTAATTCCAGCACTTTGGGAGGCGAGATGGCCAGATTACCTGAGGTCAGGAATTCGAGACCAGCCTGGGCAACATGGTGGAACTCTGTCTACTAAAAATACAAAAATTAGCCGGGCTTGGTGGCAGGCACCTGTAGCCCCAGCTACTCAGCAGGCTGAGGCAGGAGAATTGCTTGAATCCGGGAGGTAGAGGTTGCAGTGAGCTGAGATGGCACCTCTGCTCTCCAGCCTGGGTGATAGAGCGAAACTCAGTCTCAAAAAAAAAAAAAAAAAAAAAAGTTCTCTATATGCACAAGGACAAATTATTTGATATTTCAGTGCTTTGTTTTTCTCAGCTAAAAGTATATTTATGATAAATAAGCATTAAAAGTGATTTAAGAATCTATAAGTAAATACGCAGTTCTGTGGCTTGTATGTATCCTTGAAATTTTATATATTATTCTATACAATCTCATACAAATTAACCGATATCACAAATGTTCAAACCAATCAGGGCACATTCTAATGTCATGTGGCAAAAACAGCTGTAACAAGGGTTAACTGAGGATATGTCGAGATCGATTTTGTTTTTTTTTTTTTTTTTCAGACGGAGTCTCACTCTGTCACCCAAGCTGGAGTGCACTGGCCAGATCTCAGCTCACTGCAAGCTCCGCCTCCCGGGTTCACGCCATTCTCCTGCCTCAGCCTCCCGAGTAGCTGGGACTACAGGCGCCCACCACCTCGCCCGGCTAGTTTTTTGTATTTTTTTAGTAGAGACGGGGTTTCACCGTGTTAGCCAGGATGGTCTCGATCTCTTGACCTTGTGATCCGCCCGCCTTGGCCTCCCAAAGTGCTGGGATTACAGGCTTGAGCCACCGCGCCCGGCCTGTGTTTTTTTTTTTTTTTTTTTTTTGAGACACAGTCTTGCTGTCTCCCAGGCTGCAGTGCAGTGACCAGTGGTGTGATCTTGGCTCACTGCAACCTCAGCCTCCTAAGATCAAGCAATTTTCGTGCCTGAGGAGTAGCTGGGATTACAGGTGCCCACTACCATGCCCGGCTAATTTTTGTGTTTTTACTAGAGACGGGGTTTCACCATGTTGGCCAGGCTGGTCTCGAGCTCCTGACCTCAGGTGATCCGGCCACCTCAGCCTCCCAAAGTGCTGGGACTACAGGCATGAGCCACCGCGCCCAGTCAAGATCAATTTTATTTGTAGGAAATCTTGCTTCCTTCTTCCTTAAGTGTTGCTGGAAGCTGCTGTTCCTGGACTAACATCACCAATACTTGATCACCCGCTCTTCCTTTAGGGAAAGTATTAGTAAGCAAATCTGGCATGGAGACAGCGGCCTGTGAGCTAACAGATGGTCACAAGAGTCATGCTGTTCATACCAATCATGAATTTGGAGTACAAGTACAGAAAAAGTAGACAACTGGGATGTTTCTCTTTGAGGTATTGAGTTAGATCAGAAATACTCACCGAAATACATAAACCCACAAAAATGCCTTTTGTTGGTCAAATACGAGTAATGTTTTGGTTCCCTATTGGTCTATATTAGCTATTTTATTAGCTATCTTGCATTATGTATTAGTTTGCATTATCTGTAACTTATAAGATGCCATCTCAATAGCAATGGGCCTGGAAGGTGTGGGGAACTTGGCAGAAAGAAAATCTGGCCTTGACTTCTTGGGCAAATCACATCACCAACTCCGTGAGCCTCTACAAAGCCTGAGTCTCCTCCTGTCTACAATGGGAATCGTGACACTTTCTAGCTCATGAGGGGCACGAGGATTCAGTGAGGTTGATAGCACCTGATACTCAGTACACTGAACCACCTGTAGTAATTAATATTCTAAGAGAAAAGCTCTAAAATATGAGTCAAGTCTCCAAACAGAGGAGCACTCCTATTTACACAGGTATCTCCAGGAACCTCCACTTCCTGTTAAGTGGCATCAGCTCTTTAACCCTGGTGTCATTCTCAGGACAAGGGAGATCATGAACACAGCACCTCTGGAGAAGGGTATGGGACAAAGGACATTGAAGGTGTTATGATCTTCTGCTTTATTCGGTTGAGAACATTTTATTATTTATTTTGAGATAGGGTCTTGCTCAGTTGCCCAGGCTGGAGTATAGAGGCAAGAACATGGTTTACTGCAGCCTTGACCTCCTGAGATCAAGCAATCCTCCCCACTCAGCCTCCTGAGTAGGTGGGACTACAGATGCATACCACCATATCCGGCTAATTTTTGGATTTTTTTGTAGAGACGGGGTCTTGCTATGTTGCCCAGGCTGGTCTTGAACTCCTGGATTCAAGCAATCCTCCCCCCTCAGCCTCCTGAATAGGTGGGACTACAGACGCATACCACCATATCCGGCTAATTTTTGGATTTTTTTGTAGAGACGGGGTCTTGCTATGTTGCCCAGGCTGGTCTTGAACTCCTGGACTCAAGCAATCCTCCTACCTCAGCCTCCCAGAGTGCTGGGATTACACATGTGAGCCACCATATCTGGCCATAGAACATTTATGTCATTAATTTTTGCCATTTGAGGCACATTTTAACACGTACAGAGGGCTACTATGAATCTGGCTCTATGTCTTAACATTTTACATGGATTGTCTCAACTGATCCTAACATCGTGGCTGTTATTAACCCCACTTTACAGACAAGATACCAAAGCTTTGAAATGTTGAATTTTAAAACCCTGCTGAAGGTCCTACCAGCAGCAAGAGGTGGGGTGGAGTCAGGTCCAGGCAGTTTCCTTACTGGCCTTTGCCTGAGGCCTCAATAGTTCCTTCAAATGAATGGTGAGAAAAAGTGAGATGAAGATGCATTTTATGAGGTCAGAGCGCTGATATATTTTGGTATGAGTGATTGTAGGTGTCTCTACAGTACTTTTTTTTTTTCCTTTTTAGAAGGTTTCTTGTAATCTTACTCCTCATTTTTGGTGAATATAATTAATCTCATACCATAATGTGGACCAGTTCTGCCTGGGCAAACAAATTTGTCTGACCCTCCCTCTCCTTTATTTTCCCATATTAAAAAAAAAAAAGATAAATAAAATGGTAATAAAAGATAAATAAATAAAAAGAAAGAAAAAGGGGAATCTGGCCGGGCATGGTGGCTAATGCCTGTAATCCCAGCACTTTGAGAGGCCAAGGTAGGAGGATCACTTGAGGTCAGGGGTTCAAGACCAGCCTGAGCAACACAGCAAAACCCTGTCTCTACCAAAAATGCAAAAAATTAGCTGGGCGTAGCAGTGGGTACCTGTGGTCCTGGCTGCTTGGGAGGCTGAGGCAGGAGAAGTGCTTGACCACAGGAGGCAGAGGTTGCAGTGAGCCGAGATCGCGCCATTGCATTCCAGCTTGGGTGACACAGTGAGACCCTGTCTCAAAAAAAAAAAAAAAAAAAAGAAAAGAAAAGAAAAGAAAAAAGAAAGAAAAAAAAGAAAAAAAAGCCAGGCACGGTGGCGGCTCACGCCTGTAATCCCAGCACTTTGGGAGGCTGAGGCAGGTGCATCACAAGGTCATGAGTTCGAGATCAACCTCGCCAACACAGAGAAACCCCGTCTCTACTAAAAATACAAAATTTAGCT
>NW_016823572.1:391228-406829 GCF_001698545.2 Rhinopithecus bieti
AAAAAAAAAAAAAAAAAAAAAAGTGAGAGTGTAGAATCTACAACCACCTGTAGTCCCACAATAATTACTAACAGTTGGCCAGGCGTGGTGGCTCACACCTGTAATCCCTGCACTGTGGGAGGGCGAGGTGGGCGGATCACCTGAGGTAAGGAGTTCAAGACCAGCCTGACCAATATGGAGAAACCCCATCTCTACTAAAAGTACAAAATTAGCCGGGCATGGTGGTGGGCACCTGTAATCCCAGCTACTCGGGAGTCTGAGGTAGGAGAATCGCTTGAATCTGGGCAGTGGAGTTTGCAGTGATTGCGCCCCCACACCCCAGCCTGGGTGACAGAAGTGACACTCCATCTCAAAAAAAAAAGAGAAAAGAAAAAAGAAAAAACATTACTAATAGTTAATAGCCACATTGGCTCCCTTTTCTGAAAAAGCACTAGAGATAAAATGACAGGATGCCTTAGTCACCCCATACAAGTCTCATTCCCTTTCTTTTCTCCCCTGGGGAAGCCACTAATTCAGACTGCTGTTAACTAGCCTATATTTTATATTTTCACACACGCGTATATATTTAGTCAAGATTAACATAAAATTTTACTTTGTGTGTTAAAAAAATACTTACATAAATCCTTAAATTGTATCATATAATACTTTTCACTCTTATATCTTCTTTATTCAGTGTTATACTTCTGAGATCTGCTCACCTTGGTCTGTACTGACCAACGTTCTTCCTATTTAACTTCTACACGGTATCCCTTTATGACTGTTCGTTTTAAGTGTCCAGGTAGCAAAGCTACAGTATTCAGTCAGTCAATTAAACACTAATCTAGGCTGGGCATGGGAGCTCATGCCTATAATCCCAGCATTTTGGGATGCTGAGGCAAGAGGATTGCTTAAGCCCAGGAGTCGAGACTAGCCTGGGCAGCATAGTGAGAACCCATCTCTACCAAAAACAACAACAAAAATTAGCCAGGTGGGGTGGCATGGCATGTGCTTGTGGCCCCAGCTACTTAGAGGCTGAGGTGGGAGAATTGCTTGAGCCAGAGAGGTTGAGGTTACAGCAAGTCACGATCGCACAACCATACTCCAACCTGAGCAACAGAGGGTAAAAACAAGACAAAACTAACCCACTGGCTGGGCTCCGTGACTCACACCTATAATCCCAACAATTTGAGAGGCCGAGGCAGGCGGAACACCTGAGGTCAGGAGTTTGAGACCAGCCTGACCAACATGGAGAAACTCCATCTTTACAAAAAAAAAAAAATTAGCTGGGTATGGTGGCACATGCCTGTAATCTCAGCTACTCGGGAGGCTGAGGCAGGAGAATCACCTGAACCCGGGAGGTGGAGGTTGTGGTGAGCTGAGATTATACCATTGCACTCCAGCCTGGGCAACAAGAACAAAATTCCATCTCACACAACACCAACCAACCAACCCACTAATCGAACACAGTGTTGTCTAAACAGCGTTGCTATGAAGGTATTTTGTAGATATGGTCAACATCTACACTACAAGTTTTATTTAAAGCTGACTTTAAATAAAAGAGATTATCTTCAGTAATCGGGGTGGGTGTAATCTAATCAGTCGAAAGCCTTAAGAACAAATGGAGGTTTCCCTGAGGAAGAAGATATTCTGCTTAGGGACTGCAGTGTCAGCTCCCAGGCTGCCCTACACATCTTAGACTCATTAGCCCTACAATCATGGAAGCCAATTTCTTGAAATAAATCTTTTCATTTATATATACATATACATATATATCCCATCATATAAACAGACTGCATTTTACCCATCTATTTCTTGACTGACAGGCGTTTACAAGGCTCATAAGCTTCTGCTAATACCAACGAGGTGGTAAGGAATGATATATGTCTCCTTGTACATACAGGTAAGAATTTATCCAGAAACAGAACTGCAGAGACACAGCGTATGTGAAAGATTTCTCCATTTTGTTAGATACTCCCAAATTTGAAGACGGCAGCTGTAGCCATTTCCGTGCTGGAAACCAGTGTGTCAAAGTACTGTTTTGCCACATTCTCCAAAGTACTGTTTTGCCACATTCTCCCCAACACTTGGTACTGTCATACTTTTTGCCTGTTTGATAGGCAAACAATAGTATCTTTTAAAAAGTACCATACACTAGGCCAGGCCTGGTGGCTCACGCCTATAATCCCAGCACTTTGGGAGGCCAAGGCGGGTGGATCACCAGAGGTCAAGAGTTCAAGATCAGCCTGGCTAACATGGTGAAACCCCATTTCTACTAAATATTCAAAATTAGCTGGGTGTGGTGGCGGGCACCTGTAATCCCAGCTACTCAGGAGGCTGAGGCAGGAGAATCGCTTGAACCCAGGAGGCAGAGGTTGCAGTGAGCCGGGATCTCACTACTGCACTCCAGTCTGGGCGACAGACAGAGACTCGGTCTCAAAAAGAAAAAAAAGAAAGGCTGGGTACGGTGGCTTATACCTGTAATCCCAGCACTTTGGGAGGCCAAGACGGGCGGATCCCCTGAGGTCAGGAGTTTGAGACTAGCCTGGCCAACATAGTGAAACCCCATCTCTACTAAAAAAAAAAAAATACAAAAATTAGCTGGGCATGGTGGCGCATGCCTGTAGTTCCAGCTATTTGGGAAGCTGAGACAGGAGAATCGCCTGAATCTAGGAGGCGGAGGTTGCAGTGAGCCGGGACTGGGCCACTGCACTCCAGCCTGGGTGACAGAGTGAGACTCTGTCTCTCAAAAAACAAAAAACCAAAAAAACCATAAACGAACCAAAAAAAGTACCATACACTATTTCTTATCAGCATTAAAAAATAACACATGACTGGAAATAGCTAAGCAGGAGGAGAGAAATGATGAAAGGTAGTTTCCTGGTGTGTTTTAGCCTCAGTTCTCGTGTCTATCGTAAGTGAATGTCATTAGTGACTTCTGTCCTTTCAACAACCGGGTGGGAAGAGGCATTGAAAGCCGGCACATTCCCTGCAGCTGCATGCTCCACCTGGGTTTGGGCTGAGGTACACTGGCCTCCAGGCTGTTCTCCAGACAGGTCACATCCATTCCCATAGACTCTCAGAGACACCTTCCTTGACCTCTTCCACAAATGGTGGTAAACGCCAGCCTCTCTGTAGCTCTGTTACCGGCTTCTCTTTCTTTAAAGTGCTTATCATACTGTATAAGATATTTTGTTTACTCTCTGTCTCCTTGGTAGAAACTACATGTAATCAAGGCGAGGGATTTTTTTTTTTAATTTTATTTTTAGACGGAGTCTTGCTCTGTCGCCCAGGCTGGAGTACAGTGGCGTGATCTCGGCTACTGTGACTTCTGCCTCCCAGGTTCAAGCAATTTTCGTGTCTCAGCCTCCCCAGTAGCTGGGGCTACAGGCACAGGCCACCACGTCCAGCTAATTTTTGTCTTTTTAGTAGAGACAGGGTTTCACCATGTTGGCCAGGCTGGTCTCAAATTCCTGACCTCAGGCGATCTGCCCGCCTCAGCCTCCCAAAATGCTGGGATTACAGGCATAAGCCACCGAGCCGGGCCAAGACTAGGAATCTTAATGTAACCACCACCGCATTTCCAGCACCAAGAACACTGCCTGGATCATCTGATGAATGCCTCACAGTGTCCTCAGCAGCAGCAGGTTCTGACATCTGTATTTCATAACAGACGCCTGCACCCACGGATGAACCAGCTGCAGACTGTACCTTCAACTCCACCAGCTCATCTGAACACATCGCCACAGACACAAAGGCCCCGTGGGCCAATTAGCCTCGAAAATTGAGCATTAGGTAATGGTGTGACTGCTTGCAACTTCCCCAGCTCAAGGCAGTAACTCCAATCAAGGTTCACAAGAGCTGTCAGGGTTGGCCTTCTACCTACTAAGTCCTATCAGGCTTACAAATCTGCAAACACCAGGGCTGTCTTTGTGAATTTCACTTCCCAATCCTATGTTTTTCCAAGCTGTCATTTAAATTACCTGTTAAATACGAGGCATTAATGTGGCCTCTTAAAAACAATCTTGTTTAGAAAGAACCCTCATGTCCATCATCAACTGGTGAATGAACAACACGTGGTATACCTATTTAATAGAATATTATTCAGACATCAAAAAGGAATAAAATATTAAGACACTCTACAACGTGGATAAAACCCATTAAGAAGCCAGTCACAAAAGACCAAATATTGTATGACTATTTATATAAAAAGTACAGAAAAGACAAATCTGTAGAGACAGAAAATCTATTAGTGGTTACCTGGGGCTGAAAACGAGAATGAGTAATGATAGCAAATGGGGATGAAGGATCTTTTTGAGGTGACAGAAGTGTTATAAATTTAAATCGTGGCAATGGTTGCACAACTATAAATTTACTAAAAACCATCAAATTGTACACTTAAAATGAGTGAATTTTATAACATATAAATTACATTTTTTTTTTTTTTTTTGAGATAGGGACTCTCACTCTGTCGCTCAGGCTAGAGTGCAGTGGTGTGCTCAGACCTCATGGTAATCTCAAACTCCCAGGCTCAGGCGATCCTTCTGCCTCAGCCTCCCATTAGCAGGGACTTCAGGTGTACACCAACACACCCAGCTAATTTTTAATTTTTTCTAGAGATGGCCTCTTGTTACGTTGCCCAGTGTGTTAGTCTGTTTCACACTGCTGATAAAGACATACCCAAGACTGGGAAGAAAAAGAGGTTTCATTGGACTTACAGTTTCACATGGCTGGGGAGGCCTCAGAATCATGGTGGGAGGCGAAAGGCACTTCTAACATGGCAGCGGCAAGAGAAAATGAGAAAGAAGCAAAAGCGGAAACCCCTGATAAGCCCATCAGATCTCGTGAGACTTATTCACTACCATGAGGACAGTATGGTGGAAACTGCCCCCATGACTCAAATTATCGCCCATGAGGTTCCTCCCACAACACATGGACATTATGGGAATGTAATTCAAAATGAGATTTGGGTGGGGACATAGAGCCAAATCATATCACCCAGGCTGGTTTCAAACTCTTGGCCTCAAGCAATCCTCCCACCTCTGCCACCTAAAGTGCTGGAATTACAGGCATGAGCCACCATACCCGGTCCTTTCTTTTTTTTTTTTTTTTAAAAGGGAACCACCACCACACCACCACCACCACACCACTGGCTGCTGCCACCACCCATCCCCCCCCCCCACCCCCCCCCACCCAACCCACCCCACCCCGTCCTGCCCCTTCTTCCATTACAGGCTGCTAAGGATTCAGGGATCTAAATCCCTAATGCTATGGAATGGCCACAGAGATGTGTGCCTTTGCTCATTCTTCGGTCGTCTCTAACTAGCCTGCCCACAGCAGAGCCCAGCATATTGAGATGCACAGGTCATCCCCTGTCCTTTGGGAACACGAGTCCCAGACAGCGGGACACGCACCACTGGTCTGCAAAGCATTTATGCCTATGGAGCCGTCTCCAGCAATTTCCCCTTCTAGGGTGAAAATCAATTTGACCCATTAGTAGCAAATGATAACCCAGCTATTTTGAGGCAGATCTCCGGCTGGCATAGCAGTTGTTTTTCCAGCTATGACTGGGGAGGGAGTTTGGCAAATGTTTTTCCAGGCAAAAGTCCTTACTGTGTCCTTCTAAAAGGGGGAGTTTCCTAGGAAATCTCCAGTGCACCGAGAAAACTCTCCGTGACAATTTCATTATGACAGAATCATTGTTTTGCCTTCATTCTTCCTTTCCCATCTGCACCCACAATCTAGGTTTTGGCTTATACAGAATTATTGCTGCAGAAGTTGTCCTTCAGGGTGCAAAGATCACAGCAGAAAGGAAGCCAAGAGGCCTGCAGGCTTACGAGGCCCCATCCCTAGCAACGTGGCCTGCACCTCCACTGGGCGTGCGGGCACAGTCTTTGGGCTTAGCCTCTCACAGAAGAATATTCTCAGAGTCTTGGGAGCACTCATGAGAGCCTGAGCTCCCTAAAGCCAACCAAGTAATCGGGACCAGTGTGATCACCGAAAGACAGAAACCGCTGCCTCTTCCGACATATTACTAGACGCATCACATTGCCGCGACCTTTCATTTCGTTGCTTAAAGAGACAGATTTCTGTGACAAACTCTCTGCTTCCTATTCCCTATTCACGTAGGCAGCAAGAATTATTCTGTAGCTAAAGCACAATTAAGCCAAAAAATGGCCCTAATACACTGAGGTAAGAAAAGAAGGATGTTCTACAACTGTTCACATCTTCTGGACAAAATTATCAAGCTCATTAAGAAAATGAAGTCCCAGAGCTACCCCCACCCCACATTAGGGTAAAAATTTAGTTAGGTTTTTTTTTTTGAGACGGAGTCTCACTCTGTCGCCCAGCCTGGAGTGCAGTGGCGCAATCTCAGCTCACTGCAAGCTCTGCCTCCCGGGTTCACGCCATTCTCCTGCCTCAGCCTCCTGAGTAGCTGGGACTACAGGTGCCCACCACAACGCCCGGCTAATTTTTTGTATTTTCAGTAGAGATGGAGTTTCACTGTGTTAGCCAGGATGGTCTCGATCTCCTAACCTCGTGATCCGCCCACCTCGGCCTCCCAAAGTGCTGGGATTATAGGCGTGAGCCACTGTGCCCAGCCAAAATCTAGGTTTTCAATTGTTAATTTGGAAAAAAGAGTGAGGAGGGAGAACAATGTACAGGAAAACTGAGCTCGGCCCATCTGAGAAAGTAACTTGAAGGGAAAAATAACGGTCTTGAACCTAGTTCAAGATTAGAAAATTTCAGCTGGGTACAGTGGCTCACACCTGTAATCCTAGCACTTTGGGAGGCCAAGGCAGGAGGATCGCTTGAGGCCAGGAGTTTGAAACAAGCCTGAGCAACACAGGGAGACTCTGTTTCTACAAAAAATGAAAAAATAAAATTTAAAAAAAGACTAGAAAATTTCATTCTATTTTAATTACTAGACAAAGTTTTTCCATTTGCCTATGAATGGAATCATTCAAAACCACGTTCCCTTGTAGTTTAAGTCTGGATGATCACACTGGGTTTAAGGTCCACAGATACTATAACTCTATATAGTTACGTTTATTTCTTGGCAATGCCAGGAAAGCGTTCAGGTTGAAGGTCTATATAGTTACGTTCATCTCTTGGCAATGCCAGGAAAGCGTTCAGGTTGAAGGCAGGCATTCCTAGCTTTGGCAATTATCAAGCTATCAAACTGTGGAACAATGGCGGGTCCACACTGACCTCCATCAGGCGAGGGATTGTGGAATCCTACCCCAGAATTCAAACAAGTTTTAAATTCTGAACTTCAGAGGGATAAGTAATGCCTATAAGACTGAAGTAAAAATCATTTCCTGAAATTCCTACTAGGATAATACCAGTATCCATGTTTGCTTTGTTCTTAGAGGTACATGTTCTTATTTGAAAGAATGAAACCCGAGGTCAGGAGTCCGAGGCCAGCCTGACCAACATGGTGAAACCCCGTCACTACTAAAAATATAAAGAATTAGCTGAGCACGGTAGCATGCACCTGTAATCCCAGCTACTTGGGAGGGTGAGGCAGGAGAATCACTTGAACCTGGGAGGCGGAGGCTGCAACAAGCTGAGATGGCGCCGCCGGACTCCAGCTTGGGCAATAGACCAAGACTCTGTCTCAAAGTCTCAAAAAAAAAAAAAAAAAAAAAAAAAAGAAAAAGAAAAGAAAGAATGGAAACACAACCCTTCCTATTCTAA
Organism: Rhinopithecus bieti; assembly: GCF_001698545.2. Lineage (NCBI taxonomy): Eukaryota > Metazoa > Chordata > Mammalia > Primates > Cercopithecidae > Rhinopithecus > Rhinopithecus bieti. Next base: position 398,906 of record NW_016823572.1, read on the forward strand.
GCTGCTGTACCAAGATGACTGCCATGTAACATAACTTTCAGTCTTTTTTTTAAGATGGAGTTTCCTTCTTGTTGCCCAGGCTGGAGTGCAATGGCGTGATCTTGGCTCACCACAACCTCTGCTTCCCCAGTTCAAGCGATTCTCCTGCCTCAGCCTCCCGAGTAGCTGGGATTACAAGCATGCGCCACCACGCTCGGCTAATTTTTTTTGTATTTTTAGTAGACACGGGATTTCTCCATGTTGATCAGGCTGGTCTCGAACTCCTGACCTCAGGTGATCCGCCCACCTCAACCTCCCAAAGTGCTGGCATTACAGGAGTAACCCACTGCGCCCGGCCATAACTTTCAGTCTTAAAAGTAACATTTCAACCAGAATCTGAAAATGTGCCTCTTTTCTGGGATTTCCTCTTTGTGTAAGTTTGTACATGTGTGGGAGAGAGAGAGAGGTAACACATGAATGTGTGTACTTATGTTTCATTCCGCCAACTCTGTAAAGTCTCACATTTCGGGCTTTGAAACATCATAAAAATCTACACATTTCTGCAACCTTTATTATTATGCCTGCATTGAGCCCACTCCATGCTGGACACAGGAAACACAAAGATGAATGAAGAAAGAGCTCCAGGCCGGGCACGGTAGTTCATGCCTGTAATCCCAGCACTTTAGGAGAACGAGGTGGGCAGATCACCTGAGGTCAGGAGTTTGAGACCAGCCTGGCCAACATGGTAAAACCCTGTCTCTACTAAAAATACAAAAAGTAGCTGGGCGTGGTGGCGCACGCCTGTAATTCCAGCTACTCAGGAGGCTGAGGCAGGAGAATCACCGGAACACAGGAGGCGGAGGTTTCAGTGAGCCGAGATGGCACCATTGTGCTCTAGCCTTGGCAACAAGGGTGAAACTCCATCTCAGAAAAAAAAGAAAGAGCTCCAGTCCTTGGAAATGCACCGTCTCACAGGGAAACAGGTATGAAGAAATACCAAGGCAATTCATGGAGGCATGGTGAAAATAAGATAAGCAAACACCTTTACTATGGCCTTATTATCATTTAGAAATATAAAACTGAACCACAGATAAATGGCACGTATTAAGGAACCAGTAATTGATTACCGATTCTGAAACAGCTGTCAAAAGATATATACTTTGAAGGCCACAGAGTACACTAGGCTGTTTGACTAAGTGCTCTTGCCTGCCTAGTTACTGTTTTTAAAAGGTGTGTCCTGGAATAAAAAAGCAAGCGATAAATTTACAGGAAGGGACATCTTATGCACTGGGTTACGTTTGTTTCGAACGCCCCAGAGCACTGAACAGGTAACAGGAACTTTACCAGATCAAAGTACAGTGACTTACTGCACCAGTTCCTTCCAAATGCCACTTTTACGGTAGTATCTGGAATCATTCTAGCTAACTTCCCTCAACCAGACTCTGTGAGACAGCTCATTCTACCTTTGTGTGTGTGTGTGTGTGTGTGTGTGTGTGTGTGTGTGTGTGTGTGAGAGAGAGAGATGGAGTCTCGCTCTGTTGCCCAGGCTGGAGTGCAGTGGTGCAATCTCAGCTCACCGCAACCTTGGCCTCCCAGGCTCAAGCAATTCTCCTGCCTCAGCCTCCCAAGTAGCTGGGATTACAGGTGCCCACCACCACACCTGGGTAATGTTTGTGTTTTTAGGAGAGATGGGATTTTGCCATGTTGGCCAGGCTGGTGCTGAACTCCCGAACTCTGGTGATCCACCTGCCTTGGCCTCCCAAAGTGGTGGGATTATCGGCGTTGAGCCATGGCAACTGACCTCATTCTATTGTTTTAAAATTGCAGCTGGGTGGGTGTGGTGGCTCATGCCTATAATTCCAGGACTCTGGGAGGCTGAAATGGGTTGATCACTTGAGGCCAGGAATTCAAGACCAGCCTGGCCAACATGGTGAAACCCCATCTCTACTAAAAATACAAAAATTAGCCAGGCATGGTGGCAGGCACCTTAATCCCAGCTACTCAGGAGGCAGAGGTAGGAGGATTATTTCAACCCAGGAGGTGGAGGCTGCAGTGAGCCAAGATTGCACCACTGCACTCCAGCCTGGGTGACAGAGCGAGATTCTGTCTCAAAATAAAATTGCAGCCTTTGCGATCTGAGGAATTGTTCAAAAACTCCAAATAATTTAAAAACAGTTTAAATTCTTTACTTTTATTTCTCAGATACCAGTAAGGGGCAATCATTTCTTTTTCTGAGACAGGGTCTTGCTCTGTTGCCCAGGCTGGAGTGCAGTGGCGCAATCTCGGCTCACTGCAGCCTCGACCTCCTGGATTCAAGCAATTCAGCCTCCAGAGTAGCTGGGATTACAGGCGCACACCCCCATGTCCAGTTAATGTTTTTGTATTTTCGTAAAGATGGGATTTCACTATGTTGTCCAGGCTGGTCTCGAACTCCTGACCTCAAGTGAACTGCCTGCTTCAGCCTCCCAAAGTGCTGGGACTGCAGGCATGAGTCCCGACACCCAGACAGGAATCAACATTTCTACAACGTTCTTTCTGAGAACTTTTTTTTGTCTCTCATCTACTTCTCTCCTATATTCAACTTTCCAAAGGCTTTTTTATTTATTTTTTATTTAAGACAGAGTCTTGCTCTGTCGCCAGGCTGGAGTGCAGTGGTACCATCTCATCTCACTGCAACCTCTGCCTCCTGGGTTCAAGCAATTCTCCTGCCTCAGCCTCCCGAGTAGCTGGGACTACAGGCACATACCAACACGTCCAACTAATTTTTTGTATTTTTAGTTGAGACGGGGTTTCACTATGTTGGCCAGGATGGTCTCGATCTCTTGACCTCGTGCTCGGCTCGCCTCGGCCTCCCAAAGTGCTGGGATTACAGGCGTGAGCCACTGCGCCTGGTCTTCCAAAGATTTCCTTAAAGACTTCTTTAAATTGCCTTAAAACTCCTCTCAAACTTAACCTACGTGCATATTAAGTTTTTCCTTTTTTCTTCGCATACTGAGACAAAACAAAGTCCAAATATTGAAGTTGCAAAGGCCAGCCCCTCTGGGACAGAGGGTAGGGAAAGGAGCAAGGATGTTTAATTTACGATATGGGCAGGTCCAGGCGGAGGAGAGGGGCTGGGGCTACTAGAACTTGGGGTTGCTGTCCTGTCATAGCTATAAACTCTAGACGGGCACAGACCTTCTTTGTCTTTTCTCCAGCGTGGTTCCTGGTGGTAACCATGGTGCTTGGCACAGCTGTGGTGCTCAAGAAAACAGTTGCGGGAAACTCATGTTGGTGGTAAAAGCTCAGCATGTACCTCACAGGTGCTGGCGACGTGGCAGCTGTTATTACTGATGAGATCTGAGCGCCACTAAGGAGGTGGTGACAGTTTCAGTCACCCCTGTGTGATCAGCACAGGTCTTCAGCATTTAAAACACAAATATTTTTGAGTTCTTACTATGCACCACCACGATAAGGGATTAAATAAACCTTCAAGGGCTGGGTGCGGTGGCTCATGCCTTTAATCCCAGCACTTTGGGAGGCTGAGGTGGGAGGACTGCTTGAGCCCAGGAGTTTGAGACCAGCCTGCCCAACAAAGTGAGGCAGGTCCTGTCTCCAAAAACAAAAACAAAAAACAAAACAAAACAAAAAACAAATTAGCTGGGAATGGTGATGCACGCCTGTAGTCTCAGCCACTCTGAAGGCTGAGGCAGGAGAATTTGCTTGAGCCTAGGAGTTGGAGGCTGCAATAAGCTACGATCGTGCCATTTCACTCCAGTCTGGGCAACAGTTAAGACCCTGTCTCCAAACAAAAGAAAAAACACAACCGAAAAAACCTTCAAGGAACATATAGCTCCTTCAGGGAGATAAAAATGTGTGCCCATATTTTCAACAGTATTCTCTTATAAGGTATTTACTGAGCTCCACCTATCTCAGTCATTTGTAAATAAGGGGGCAAGCAATAATAACAGATGAAAATCACTGCTCTTGGGGTGGTGACAGTCTAGTAAACACATGCTGTGCCTAATAACAGTTAACCCTAATTTAATACTTACAATGCGCCAGACGGTATTCTAAGAGCCTTCATGTATGACCATGTTTCATCTTCACAGCAACCCTAGCAGGTATTATCATCCTTATTTACAGACTAAAGCATAACATCAAATGAAAGAATAGGGCATTACCAAGTACACACAACCATCTGGGATGACACAAAGGATGCACTGGTTAGCTGAAGAAGCCTTCTCAGAGGGCGTAAGAATTGGACTAAGTCTCTAAGCGGATGCCTGTAATCCCAGCTACTTGGGAGGCCGAGGCAGGAGAATCGCTTGAACCCAGGAGGCGGAGGTTGCAGTGAGCCAAGATTGCACCACTGCACTCCAACCTGGGTGACAAGGCAAGACTCCCTCTCAAAAACAAAACAAAACCCACAATGTTTTGCATGTTTAAACTTTTTTGTTTACAGGCATATTATTCCTGCATTTATTGTTCAGACACATATTGTACTGTCAGATGTAGTTGATGTCCTGTATCTTAAGCTGCTCAAAGTATAAGATAAGCCCATGCTATGATGACACATATCATTTAGTCCATTAAATAATCACAACTGGGCCAGATGCAGTGGCTCACACCTGTAATCCCAGCACTTTGGGAGACTAAGGCAGGCAGATGGCTTGAGCCCAGGAGTTCAAGAGCAGCCTGGGCAACAGAGTGAAACCTCATCTCTATGAAAAACATAAAAATTAGTCAGACGTGGTGGCATGTGCCTGTAGTCCCAGCTTCTTGGGAGGCTGAGGCAGGAGGAACGCGTTAGCCTGGGAGGTTGAGGCTGCAGTGAGTCATGATCATATCACTGCACTCAAGCCTGGGCAATAAAGACCTCAAGAAAATTTAAAAAAAAAAAAAACAAAAAAAACCATCCAAGTTTTATCCAAAGAAAATCCTGGCCCCTAAGTATGAGCAATTTTCATTGTGACTTTCCTGATTTGTCACTTGAGGTTTTTGTGGCCAGAAACAGATTGGTCTATTAACTAAGACTCATGCAGTTGTCAGATAGGCATGTGAAGATGACAGGGGGCCCTGTCTTCTGTACTCTTCTCCCCTCCCCCAACAGGCAGGGGCTTCCCTCCTCCTAACTCAGCACCGGGCTGTTGGATTAGGGTAGTTGGTGGTTGGATCTGTCACCTGGGAACTGTTCCAACTCCTACCCCAATCTTTTCTGCACATTTGCTCGAGGCCTTATTTTTTATTTTTTATTTTTTTTTGAGACTCTAGAGTCTCACTCTGTCACCCAGGCTGGAGTGCAGTGACAAGATCTCAGCTCAGTGCAACCTCTGCCTCCCAGGTTCAAGCGATTCTCCTGCCTCGGCCTCCCAAGTAGCTGGGATTACAGGTACCCACCACCATGCCCAGCTGATTTTTTTGTATTTTTAATAGAGACAGGGTTTCGCCATGTTGGCCAAGCTGGTCTTGAACTCCTGACCTCAGGTGATCCGCCCCGTGAGCCTCCGAAACTGCTGGGATTACAGGTGTGAGGATGCCTTATGTTTTAATCATCTGAGTTTTCCCCCACACTTTTGACAAGTTATTACCACTCTTGTACCTCTTCTTGTCCCTGTTGTCACCTGATTTTGTGCCTTTCAAAGATACGGCCATGCTTGGAGAGCAATTAACTGCTTGCAACACCAGAAATGACTTTTTGCTCTACACGTTCAGAGAAACTTCTGAACAAACTATAGAAATGACCCCTGAAAGTATAGTCTTGACTTTTAAAAGGCAGTTTTAAGAACTGGAATTTGAGTGTTTTCAATTTTGTTCAGCTAGTTGCCTGATGCACATGTAGTCTCGGGTTAGTAAAAAAAATTTTTTTTTTTTTTGAGACGGAGTCTCGCTCTGTCTCCCAGGCTGGAGTGCAGTGGTGTGATCTCGTCTCACTGCAAGCTCTGCCTACTAGGTTCATGCCATTCTCCTGCCTCAGCCTCCTGAGTAGCTGGGACTACAGGCGCCCGCCGCCATGCCCAGCTAATTTTTTGTATTTTTAGTAGAAACGGGGTTTCACCATGTTAGCCAGGATGGTCTCTATCTCCTGACCTCGTGATCTGCCCGCCTCAGCCTCCCAAAGTGCTGGGATTACAGGCATGAGCCACCGCGCCCAGCCTTGGGTTAGTAAATGTTAAACATGTATTCCCATAAGTAAAATCAAAACAAAATCATAAGATTTAAAATTAGGTTTATCTTTAAATAGGTAAGTTGCAAACAGAGGTAGGAGATGGCAATTTTAGCTTAGGTTTAAAACATACGCCCATTAAAATGGAATATATATATTTATCTACAGATTTACCTGCTTCATTTATGTTAAACATTATAAAAGTAAGCAATTCACATTAAAAAATGTAAACGTGGCTGGGTGCAGTGGCTCACGCCTGTAATCCCAGCACTTTGGGAGGCCGAGGCGGGTGAATCACGAGGTCAGGAGATCGAGACCATCCTGGCTAACATGGTGAAACCCCATCTCTACTAAAATTACAGAAACAAAATTAGCCGAGCGTGGTGGCGGGCACCTGTAGTCCCAATTACTCCGGAGGCTGAGGCAGAAGAGTGGCGTGAACCTGGGAGGCGGAGCTTGCAGTGAGCCGAGATTGTGCCACGGCACTCCAGCCTGGGTGACAGCGAGACTGTCTCAAAACAAAACAAAACAAAACTCCTGCCCTAGAGTTACCTGTGCTTAATTGCTATTGTTTAGAGACTTTTTAGCCTCCAAAGTACCATATGAATAAACACACATTTTTTCGTTTGTTTTGAGACAGTCTCTTACTCTGTTGCCAAGCTGGAGTGCGCTGGCGTGATCTTAGCTCACTGCTACCTTTGCCTCCCTGGTTCAAGCGATCCTGCCTCAGCCTCCTGAGTAGCTGGGACTACACACGCGCTCCACCACACCCAGTTAACTTTTTTTTTGTATTTTTAGTAGAGATGGGGGATTTCACCATGTTGGCCAGAATGGTCTCGATCTCTTGACCTTGTGATCTGCCCGCCTCGACCTCCCAAAGTGCTGGGATTACAGGCATGAGCCACGGTGCCCGGCCTATAAACACAGTTAAAGCAGGAAACCCGGGCGCATCCTCACCCACCCGCTGTTCTCTCAAAAGCACAGGCACTCTAGGAGACTGTGAAAGATTGGTTAGATCTCTGAGCTGGGTTCATCTATTCTGCTCCCTGGTTTGGGAACACATTCTGGTAATATTTTTTCTTCTATTTTTTAAAGACAGAGAGACTGGCCACATTTTATCTCATTTATATGCATCTCACCTTTATCCCCAAAGACTTCAGGCGGAGATTACACTAGGAACTAAAACCACTAAAATCTAAAACTCGACCAGGCGCAATGCCTCACACTTGTAATCCCAGCACTTTGGGAGGCCGAGGTGGGCAGATCACGAGGTCAGGAGATCGAGACCATCCTGGCTAACATGGTGAAATCCCGTCTTTACTGAAAATACAAAAAAAATAAATAAATTAGCCGGGCCTGGTGGCGGGCGCCTGTAGTCCCAGCTACTTGGGAGGCTGAGTCAGGAGAATGGTGTGAACTTGGGAGGTGGAGCTTGCAGTAAGCAGAGATTGTGCCGCTGCACTCCAGCCTGGGTGACAGAGTGAGACTCTGTCTCAAAAAAAAAAAATTCTCGGCCGGGCGCGGTGGCTCAAGCCTGTAATCCCAGCACTTTGGGAGGCCGAGACGGGCGGATCACGAGGTCAGGAGATCGAGACCATCCTGGCTAATACGGTGAAACCCCGTCTCTACTAAAAAATACAAAAAACTAGCCGGGCGACGAGGCGGGCGCCTGTAGTCCCAGCTACTCGGGAGGCTGAGACAGGAGAATGGCGTGAACCCGGGAGGCGGAGCTTGCAGTGAGCTGAGAGCCGGCCACTGCACTCCAGCCTGGGCGGCAGAGCAAGACTCCGTCTCAAAAAA
>NW_016823572.1:406908-416394 GCF_001698545.2 Rhinopithecus bieti
AGACTGGAGAATGGCGTGAACCCGGGAGGCGGAGCTTGCAGTGAGCTGAGAGCCCGGCCACTGCACTCCAGCCTGGGCGGCAGAGCAAGACTCCGTCTCAAAAAAAAAAAAAAAAAATTCTACAAAAAAAAAAAAAGAAAATCTAAAACTCCAAGTCACTAAAATCATGATAAACCAGAAGGACTCAAGGTTAGGAAGACAAACAGAAGTATAAAATCAAGGCTGAGGAAAATAAGAACAGAAGTCTAAGGTCTGAAAGGTCACAGAGCTGTAATTACTCTGCACATATCTACAAATTCTAAGTTTATGGGGGAAAATATGCCTAGTTATTAATAGGCATGAAATCGTGGGTGTTCTGGCCAATGTCCATATTCTATATGGTACACATGCTTAAATACTGAAAACATACACACACACCCCTTCTATGTGTTATTAAAAAGGAAGTGGTTTTAAAAGATCTACTTAATTGAGCAGGGAATGGCAGTGCATGACTGTAGTCCCTGTTACTTGGGAGGCTGAGGTAGGATCACTGGAGCCCAAGAATTCTAGGCCAGCCTGGGCAATGTAGCCATTTTAAGACCCCTCTCTAAAAAAAAAAAAAAGAAAGAAAAGAAAAAAAAAGTCTACCTTAGCTGGGTGTGGCGGCAGGTACCTGCAATCCCAGCTACTAGGGAGGCTGAGGCAGGAGAATTGCTTGAACCCAGGAGGTGGAGGTTGCAGTGAGCCGAGATAGCACCATTGCACTCCAGCCTGGGCAAACAAGAGCAAAACTCTGTTTCAAAAAAGAAGTCTACCTAACTGGCTGGAGTTCAGGGAAAGGTACACTCTCACACAATGCAGCTGACAGCATCATTTGGTGCATGCTTTCTGTAGGGTATTTTGCAATGTTGAGCAAACAGGCTTTAAAATGTACCTGCCCTTTGACCCAGAGCTCCCTTCTGGGAATGTGGCTTAAGGAAAACATCATGGATCTGCTTACGGATCTGCGCAACGCTTTGACTGCAACCATGCCCATGGCCGCGCTGTAATAGCAAAGTACTGGCAACGATTTACGTCCAACCACAGGGGCTGACCAATAAATTATGATGAAAAATGGAGTCGTGTGCAGTCATCAGAACGACAGCGCACAGAAAATCCACAGGGGAATATGTATTGAAAAATATCAGAAAAAGTGACAGCAAGAGTTAGTGTTATCTCTGGTTTGCAGGATTCTGGGCACGCTTATTTACACTTATTTTATTTTATTTTATTTTTTTTTTGAGACAAGAGTCTTGCTCTGTCACCCAGGCTGGAGTACAGTGGCGCAGTCTCAGCTCACTGCAACCTCTGCCTCCCGGGTTCACGCCATTCTCCTGCCTCAGCCTCCCGGGTAGCTGGGACTACAGGCACCTGCCACCATGCCCGGCTAACTTTTTTGTATTTTTAGTAGAGACGGGGTTTCACCACATTAGCCAGGGTGGTCTTGATCTCCTGACCTTATGACCTGCCCTCCTCGGCCTCCCAAAGTGCTGGGATTACAGGCGTGAGCCACCGCGCCTGGCCTAATTTTTATATTTTTAGTAGAGATAGGCCTTCACCATGTTGGTCAGGCTGGTCTCGAACTCCTGACTTTAGGTGATCCGCCTGCCTCAGCTTCCCAAAGTGCTAGGATTACAGGCATGTGTCCCCTGCCCCCCCTCTTCCCGCACCATGCCTGGCCCAAAGTAGGTACATTTTCAAGAAATGTTACATAAAAAGGAAAGTATTTTAATTAATATTTAATTAACAAGAAAATGCAATTAACCATAACTCTGCACCCCATTCCGAGCCCTCCAGTTTAACATAAGGGATATTTACATCCCTTATGCAATAAAACCCTTTCATGGCCGGGCGCGGTGGCTCACGCCTGTAATCCTAGCACTTTCGGAGGCTGAGGAGGGTGGATCACCTGAGGTCAGCAGTTTGAGACCAGCCTAGCCAACAAGGTGAAACCCCGTCTCCACTAAAAATACAAAAATTAGTTGGGTGTGGTGGCACCCGCCTGTAGTCAGGAGGCTGAGGGCAGAGAATCAGTTGAACCTAGGAGGCGGAGGTTGCAGTGAGCCAAGATTGCACCATTGCACTCCAGCCCGGGTGACAGAGCAAGCCTCCATCTCAAAACAAAACAAAACAAAACCGCTTTCATGCGTTCCGTTATGATAGTTTTAGAGTCTAATGAACTTCAGTTTATGTCTTCCTCTAATGACTACCACAACTGTATGGCCTCTCTCAGACCAGAATTCCCTAGGTCTTGGTTTGTCTTCTGACCTGAAGGATTTCCCACGGGGCTCCCTGCCAAGGTTACAGACGCCCTACAGAGAAACGACACATCACCAGCAGGCCTGGAACAAACGATTTTGTTTGTTTTGTGTTTACTTTAAAATTATTTTTTGCACATACCCACAAGAATGGCAAAAATTAAAAGGATGGGAAGTAGCAGCAGCTGGCGAGGATGAAGAGCAACAGGAGCTCTCACACTCTGCTGGCAGAATGGCAACTGGCGCGTTGCTTTGCAAAATCAATCAGCAGTTTCTCCTAAAGCCAAATATTTGAATATCTAATACTCAGCCAGTCTGCTCCTGTGTATCTACCCAAGAGAAATGAGGGCCTATGGCCATCAGATGGGAGCCAGAACATTCATAAAGCACAACTCATAATATCTTGGAATAGTCTGAAAATAATCCCAGCCGGGCGCAGTGGCTCAAGCCTGCAATCCCAGCACTTTGGGAGGCCAAGGCTGGCAGATCACCTAAGGTCGGGAGTTTGAGACCAGCCTGGCCAACATGGTGAAACCTAGTCTCTACTAAAAACATAAAAATTAGCCGGGCGTGGTAGCGCACACCTGTAATCCCAGCTCCTTGGGAGGCTGAGACAGGAGAATCGCTTGAACCTGGGAGGCAAGGGTTGTAATGAGCCAAGATCACACACACCACTGTACTTGAGCCTGGGTGACAGAGCAAGACTCCGTCTCAAAAAAAAAAAAAAAAACCCAGAAAGAAAGAAAATAATCCCAGCCAGGTATAGTGGCTCATGCCTGTAAGCCCAGAACTTTGGGAGGCTGAGGTGTGTGGATCACGAGGTCAGGTGTTTGAGACCAGCCTGACCAACATGGTGAAACCCGATCTCTACTAAAAATACAAAAATCAGCCAGGCATGGTAGCATAAGCCTGTAATCCCAGCTACTCAGGAGTCTGAGGGAGGATAATCGCTTGAATCTGGGAGGTGGAGGTTGCAGTGAGCCAAGATTATGCCACTGCACCCCACCCTGGGCGACAGAGCAAGACTCCATCTCAAAAAAAAAAAAAAGAAGAAGTTAGGAGAGGGGCTACCCTTGGAGGGGTGCAGCAATTGCGAGGGGGACTTCAGGGGGCTGCCATGGTTTGCTTCTTGATCTGGGTGGTGGTTACACAGGTGTGTTCAGTTTGTGAACAGTTAGTCAGCTATGTACACTTAGGCACAACTTTATGTATACTGCTATTCAATAAAAAGTTTTAAAAACAAACTTTAAAATATATTTGCATGTGTCAGCAGATAAGCTAAAATTCTATGCAGTTTTTACAACTTATTTTTAAGTTGGAATATTTAGTTGGAATTATTATAGCTTTGAATACAGGCCTGTAATCCCAGCACTTTGGGAAGCCGAGGCAGGCAGATTACTTGAGCTCAGGAGTGTGTGACCAGCCTGGGCAACACAGCGAGACACCGTCTCTACCAAAAATTAGCCAGGCATGGTGGTGCATGTGGTCCCAGCTACATACCTGTAGCTTTTGATTTACATTTGTGACACTATTTCAGTTGTGGGTATTAATTCTTGTCTTGCACAGACCTTCAAGGGAAAGCTAATCTGCATATAATTAAAACAAACTGGATTTTTATTTTCAACATTCCACCCAGTTTTTAATTAAAAAATAATCATTTTTTCTTGAGATGGGGTCTCACTCTATTGCCCAGGCCGGAGTACAGTGGCACCACTCCAGTACTGCAACCTCTGACTCCTGGCCTCAAGTGATCCTCCCACCTCAGCCTACTGAGGAGCTGGGACCCCAGGCACACACCACCACACCTGGCTAATTTTTGTATCTTTGTAGAGGTAGGGTCTCACTACATTACCCAGGCTGGTCTCGAACTCCTGGACTCAAGCAATCCACCTACCTTGACCCCCCAAAGTGCTGGGATTACAGGCGTGAGCCGCCGCTCCTAGCCTCATTTTATTAAGAGAGTTTGTTCAAAACATGCCAATGATGACGAATTAACAGAATGACAGAAAATTCCAGTGACACCATAGATCGCTGCATTATGAAAATGTATTTGGTTTGTGCATCTGCTGGTCACTGGAAATTAAAGTATCATACAAACAAAGGCATGGTAAGTGGGATGTGGCAGCCGGTCACTAAGAGACCCAAGGCCTCAGTTTCTCAATCTGGTTAACCACCAGCCTGGCCAACATGGTGAAACCCTGCCTCTATCAAAAAATGCAAAACTTAGCCAGGCGTGGTGGCTGTAGTCCCGGCTACTCAGGAGGCTGAGGTGGGAGAATTGCTTGAACCTGGGAGATGGAGGTTGCAGTGAGATGCGATTGCACCACTGTACTCCAGCCTGAGCAACAAAGCAAGACCCTGTCTCAAAAGTAAATAAATGTAAATAGTTAAGCAAACACAATCCACATTCACCTGGAGGGCTGATGTTTACTTAGAATTAAGAACTCTAGGCCGGGCGCGGTGGCTCAAGCCTGTAATCCCAGCAGTTTGGGAGCCCGAGACGGGCGGATCATGAGGTCAGGAGATCGAGACCATCCTGGCTAACACCGTGAAACCCCGTCTCTACTAAAAAAATACAAAAAACTAGCCGGGCGAGGTGGCAGGCGACTGTAGTCCCAGCTACTCGGGAGGCTGAGGCAGGAGAATGGCATGAGCCTGGGAGGTGGAGCTTGCAGTGAGCTGAGATCCGGCCACTGCACTCCAGCCTGGGCGACAGAGCGAGACACCGTCTCAAAAAAAAAAAAAAAAAAAAAAAAAAATTAAGAACTCTGTGAAAAGTATCATAGGAGGGCGCCAGGAGCCTAGCAAAGGACAGGTGCTTCACACATTAAATGGATAAATGTCCATTCATTCAACAAAGACGCATGCCTACTATGTGTCAGGAACTGTTCTAAGTGCTTGGAATAAAACAAAAAGCTCACTGCCTTGTAGAGCTCACATTCTAGTTGGGGTGGAAAGAGAGGGAAAGAAACATAAGAAATAAATACATCACATAGCCTATTCTAAGGAAGTGTTATGGGGGAAGGTAATGTAGCCTAAGGTGGGGCTGGAAGATGGATGGAGGTGTCTGCAATCTGAAAGAGAGTTTGGGCTTGCTTCCTTGAGGTGACATTGAAAGGCTTCTGTGACATCTTCCCTTTTACTTTCTATTTAGCAAGATTCCTGTAGGTAGGACATCCCTGGATGCCGCCATGCCCGTTCTTCCTCCACTTCCTAAGTTTTTTTTGTTGTTTTGAGATGGAGTCTCGCTCTGTCGCCCAGGCTGGAGTGCAGTGGCGTGATCTTGGCTCACTGAAACCTCTGACCCCCTGGTTCAAGCGATTCTCCTGCCTCTGCCTCCCGAGTAGCTAGGATTACAGGCACGTGCCACCACACCCAGCTAATTTTTGTATTTTCAGCAGAGACGGGGTTTCACCATGTTGGCCAGGAGTGTCTCAATCTCCTGACCTCACGATCTGCCTGCCCGCCTCGGCCTCCCAAAGTGCTGGGATTATAGGCTTGAGCCACCGCGCCCAGCCCTACTTCCTAAGTCTTTAACAGTTCTTCTAGGAAGGCTGTGGCTACTCTTAATTAAGGGTTTTTTTGAACTTCTTCCTCTACCATGAGAGCATATACTCATCAGAAAACCATGCAAAATCACAAGCAAGCTTTTGAGGGCAAATTATGGGCATGCTATAAAGTGTAGAGGGGGGAGGGATTTTTGGCTGAACTCTAATTAGTAACAGCAACATTACTTGACATTTTGAGGCTTATAACATCATTTGTTTGAGAATTAGTAAAATACACACATCGTCCTGGCAGTTAACATGGCTCTCCAGTAATCATTTGCCTACATATACATTTTAGACATTTCAGCAAATGTGTACACAGCATATATTTAAGGATATTTGATACTGGCTACAGAGGATCACGTTACTTTATAATTCCTCCTTTTCTCTAAAGTATTCCTTTATTTCAAAATCAGAGAAACCTGAGGGTTTTGTTTTGTTTTGAGGCAGAGTCTCACTCTGTCGCCCAGGCTGGAGTGCAGTGGCGCGATCTGGGCTCACTGAAAGCTCCGCCTCCCAGCCTCCCCAGTAGCTGGGACTACAGGTGCCCGCCACCACACCCAGCTAATTTTTTGTATTGTTAGTAGAGATGGGGTTTCACCGTGTTAACCAGGATGGTCTTGATCTCCTGACCTCGCAATCCGTCCGCCTCGGCTTCCCAAAGTGCTGGGATTACAGGCGTGAGCCACCTCGCTCGGCCCTGAGTATTTTTTTAAAAAGTAAAACCCATACTAGCAGATCATCAAAAAAATCATTTGCAGGTGGCTTTTGTAAACACACCTGGTTGTGTTTGCATTTCTATTAGTAAAATATGGTAGATGGTTAGGTAACATAGAGGACATCTCTTCTTTAAAGCACTAGATTCATCAACACTGCCGCTAGGTTTTTGCCATATTAAGCTTAGATTGTTTTCGGCTTGAATATCACGAGGCGGGGCGGGATAAGGGGAAGAACCCAATACAGAGACGGGGAAAGGGTTTTCAGACTCCTGACTACAAAATTTCACTTTGCATTGCCTGCATGGCCAAAGCATAGGCTAGCAGTCCTCACTATTTCATAGATGACATAAACTTGTGGTCTGATGCTGTAAATATCCTACCACCTAGACATTAAAAAAAAAAGTCCCAAAACACTACCAAGGAAATAGTAATTAAAATTAACAAACATTTAGTGAGCTTTCCAGTATGCTTTCAGACACCTGGCAATAGAAAACAATCAGGTACTGGTATTTAATCTCCATTTACATTGCTTTATGTCTACAAATACACATAACCAAAATGATGAAATCCACACTTTTTCCCTGCAGTTTCCGTTCTTTGGGTAATACGACATGCCCAAGTGGTTGGCATTTGTGACGCTGCAATTCGCCTTGGTACGGTCCCTCTAAGGAGTTGCTAATAAAAGTCTATGTCAGGAAGAAGCAGGAGGAAAAAAAAAAAAAAAGCGGCATTTAACTCAGAACACCTGACTGCTAGTCTCAAGTTTCAATCGCAGCTCAGACTGGGAAGATACACAGGGCTCTGTTCTTGGAGGGAGGGTGGAAGGTAGTGGTGTTCTGTGTTTTTGCACCCCAGTGGATATCAGACTCTGCCTTAAATTTGGAATGGCCTGTGTTCCTCAATTACAAAGTTTTTCCTTCACTGACAGTCAACAGGGCAGCTACTACTTACTTCCCAGGTCTGAGTCTGGCAGAAAGAACGTTTTATTAACACACTTGGTCAGCTCCCGACACACCTCATGCAGCAACGTCTTCCGGGTCATTTAAATAGTAGCAATCTCAATACAAATGTAGGATTTCAACATTCGAATTTCCCAGATGTCTAAAGATCGCCCTCTATGAAGGCAACACACGAATAGGAAGAGTTTTTGGTCCCAGTGACTGAGCACCAAAAACACTGTGTCAACTGTCTCTACTCTCCCTACCTGTCAGGCATAATTTATATGTGACAATACACTTTGGGTTAAGATAAACAGAATGGATAATCTCTTGGATTTCAATACATAACAAAAATGTTCATGTTCTTCTCTTACTTTCATTCAACAAAAGTTAAGACTCCTCTGATTTTAGGAATTCAGACTTTGAAACCCCAGAAACTAAAATTTTACGGTTAAAAAAGTCTATCAAAATGACCAAACTTCCTGATTCAAGCACCAGGGACAGAAAAAAGATAAAACACACCAACCAACCGACCAACCATTTACAACCTTAAACATGCCTGTACACGAACTTGGAGAACATCAAAGTTTCAAGAGTTTGAGATGCCTAGGCTGAATTAAAACAAAAGTTGTTTTGTGTTCTATTAATAGCAGATGATTAACATATCTTATTTCACCTGGAATTCATTTATTAGTACTTAAACTGGCCACTAATCCTAAGTCTCTGTCTGTCTCAGGAAAAATTCTCTCCTAACACGTGCAAGTTAAGAGACCGACCATGAATGCATTCCTTAAGGTTAGGTCAATTTCATTAAAACCTCGGTTGTTCTTTGACTTCAAGAACCTCACCAAATAACCCATATATAAAAGCCAAGTTCAACTGAAAGCTGGGAGAAGAAGGGTCTAAGGGGGAGTGCGTTTCCCTGGAGAACGCCCAGAGCTCGGCTCACCTGGCGATCCTAGTAACAGGGGAGTTTCACCCCCACATTCTTGGGCGCTTTCTTTTCTCAGAGGAAACTCGAGCTTGTGTCTTTGGTCCCGGAGGCTTAAGCCCGACAGCCAGGCCAGCGCGGGTCACTGATTCCAAGAAGTTGGGAGGAGGACGTGGGCTCCCATCGAGGCACAACAGACCCCTCCCCAATCTAAGTGCACTGGTTGTAAAATGTGGAGCCGGTCAGGAGATGGGGGGCGGTCTCCAGCGCTCTGAGGGTCAGGGAAGAGGGGATGGGACAGGGGAGGAGAAGGGACAGGAGAGGCGGAGAAGGACCAGGAGTGAAGGGGGAGACACACGGGGGAGAAGAAAGAACCACGAGGAGAGGGAGGGAGAGGGACGAGGGGAGAGGAGGGACAGGGGAGGAGGGGAGACACGGGGAGAAGGAAGAACCAGGAAGAGGGGAGCGACAGGGAGGAGGGGCAGGGGAGGAGAGAGAGTGAACGGGGAGCGAAGGGGCAGAGAGAGAGGTACGGGGGAGGGAAAGAGACAGGGAAGCAGCACAGGGAGGAGGGGGAGGAAAGGGGGGAAAAAATGGGGGGCAGGGAAGGAGGGGGAAAAGTGGGTGGGAGGGAAGGAGGCGGAAAAGTGGGGGGTAAGGGATGGGGAGGGACAGGGAGGAGGGAGAGGGCCAGGGGAGGAGTGGGAGAGACTGGGCGAGGTGGAAGGACGGGCGCGAGGAGGCGAAGGGGAGCTGGGGGGGTTGAGAAAGTACCTTCCCGCGTAAAGTCTCCTTCTGACCCCCGAGGTGGAAAGCCCTGACCTCCCTGAGCCCCGGGCTTACCCGGTAGGTGCTCTCCGTGAGCCGGTTCACCTCCTCGGGCCCCCGGGACATGGCTGCGGCCGCCGGGCGAGCAAGCGCGGGAGAACGCGGCTGGGCCTCGTGGCCGCCGGACTCCGGGCAGCGGGAGCGCCGGGGCGCGACTAAGGGGCTCCGGAGGGTTGGCCGCCGCCGCAGCCGTCGGCCCGAGAGTGCCCGCGAGCGCCTCCGCTGCCAAAATGTCAAAACTTGCGG